>NC_087166.1:627500-807500 GCF_035594125.1 Scylla paramamosain
AATCCTGGCTCACGGCAGTTTCTTTGAGCGGCACCACTCTGCTGTACCCTGGCAGAGCCGTGGTCTTGCTGCTTGCCTCGGGGACTTTTTAATAATTTTGGAAGTGTTACTATTGTACCATAGGACTGTGCTGCTTTTCATGGTTGTATCGTTACATTTATGGTTACTGTAGTGTTTCCATACTGTTGGTGACGATAACGCTCAAAGTGAATAATGCTTAACAAATCTTGTAATAACTTGCATTTTAAACAGATTACACGCCTTCCTACTTTAGTGTCATCAGGGAACACGGAAATGTTATTCAGCGATGCATTACTGTTATTAATGTCAGCTGTAAATAGCACTGGACTGATCCCTAGAGTCTCGGCCTTACAGAGAGAGAGAAAGAGAGAGAGAGAGAGAGAGAGAGAGAGAGAGAGAGAGAGAGAGAGTTTGCACTTCGTATTTAACAATGTTTGCCAAGTCCAAGTCGCATTTCATCCTTTATTTCCTCAATGTATTGCCCGGGACCATTTCTTTTATTTCCTGGCGCCGTTGTGATGCTGGTGGTGAGACGATGAAAGCCAGTCAGTCAGTCAGCCAATCAATCTATCCATCAATCAACCTTTCTCGTTATCCTCAACTCTCCCACTACTATAACCACCACCACCACTACCACCACCACCTTCACATCTACCTTCCTGCCATCACCCCGACAATATTACTACCTCTTTTGAACCTTCTACCTAATCCCTCGGTCTCTCCAGCTCACATCTCTACCACCACCAGCACCACCACCTCCACCACCACCACCACCGGCTTATCTCAAATGTTTACTTCGCTCCCCGCCATCACCATCACTGCCCCGTCTGAACGCCCGATTCCTCACAGTCTGGAACTCACACGCACTGCCACACTGCCAGCTTGTCGACGGTAACCTCACTGTCTTTCCCATGCAACCTCACTACATCACTGTCACACCTACATCCATATTCCTAAACATTTCGTCGTCTTCTGTGGATTTTCAAGGGTGTTTTCATAATTCTTGGTTTGTACTGTGGTTCATGAGACTGTCCCTTTTCACCTGGGGCCGACGAGGGTAAGAATGCGAATGAGGTGTGTGTGCGTGTGTGTGTGTGTGTGTGAGTGTGCAGTGCTTTGTTTGGGTTACCCCGTGTGGGATTGCCTGGTATATAGATAGATAGATAATTTAATGAGTATTCAGCATCATCAATACGAAAATTACGCTTGAAAACTTGAGTAATCATCTCTGTGACCTTTGAGAATAGATGAAAGAAGCAAGCGTTTAAGAGTACATGACATAAACTTCTTCCTTTGCCTTGTCCTAAATCGAGAAGCAGCTGTTTCCCCCCAGGACATTTCTCACCCCCATCGACATTTTCCTCCGTCGCACGCACCATCCTCCCTGAGTCTGTCTCACACTGTCTTCACCATCCCACGCCACTGCATCATCACCACGTCTTCATTAAACAGGCGACGGTCATAATTCCCCTTCTAGGTATTTCTCACCCTAACACCCTCCTGGCATATTTTTGTAGACATATTCCCCTATTCATATTTTGGTCTGTGTACATGTTCCCCTTGGTACATTGTAACTAATACCACTAGCCTTGTTGTTAATGGTTCATATCAAGTTAATGGTTAAACAGATAAGGAGAGGGAAGAATGTCTGGAGGGGAAACTGTCCAGGTGGGTAAATATTCTGGGGAAAAATTGTTGAGAATGTCCTTTACTATACAAAAACCAGCTGACATTTTTTTCTTCATCCCGCAGTGTCCTTCCTCTTCTATACCTCAGTCTCTTTGTCTCACAGATCCCCGTTCTATCTCGTAAAAACCCTTCCCTACTGCTCCCATCCCTCCCCAGAGCCTCTCGTTTCACCTGTCCTTTGTTTCCTTGTCAGAGTCCACCTCCCGTGCCTCCCACAGCTTACCCTTCCTCTCTATAGACTTATGTCCCTCACCACAGCCTCCCGCAGTGACTCTTTTATTATTTCTTATCCAGATTTTTTGTGTGTATTCATAGACACACACACACACACACACACACACACTTTCCTTCCTCGTCCATTTCGTTGGCTAAGTCTTTACAAGCAATTCTGGTCCTCCATATCACAAGTATACTGACTATTCCCAAATTTCGGCTCTTCATCTCGACTATTTTTAACAGTTTCTCTTGAAAGTTATTAGGATTTTCAGTCATTGTCATAATTAAAGAGATAATTAAACAAGAATTCTACATCTTTTTAAAGGAACAAAAGCGTCATGAGAATCGGGATCATCATTTCCGTGGCTTCTGAAGGTTGTCCCAATGAAAGAACAAAGCGCTTAAGAACACGAGCTTAAAGACACAATGAGCCCCGAGCCTTACCGGTGGTCTCGCTGGAGGGGAAGGCTCCGGCCATGGCGTTGTCATCCAGCAGGCTCACTGGGGGGTTCTGCTGGTTGCCAAACTGAATGTCCTCCCCGGAACGTTTGGTGTCTGGCAGGAAAGTCAAAGAAAACCACAGGATTGGGACGAGATACTGAGAGGGAAAGGAAAGGACAGGGACGAACTCGTGAAGGAAACGAAAGACATGAAGCAAAATTCTAAAAGGGAGAGGAAAGGGATGGAAAAGGTGAACGAGCTAAAGTGAATGAAGCAAAAGGATGTGGGACGGATTTTTCAAAACTAAGAAAAGTCAGAGAAGGGGAGAGAAAGGAAGAGGCAAAAATAGGGCCAAATAAAAAAAAAAATCAATAACTGTGACGAATTTTTTGAGAGGGGAGAGATTGAGAGTAAATACGAGGGAAATGAGAAACAAAGAAAAAAAAGTAGGAAGAAAGTTTGAAAGAGGGATAAGAAGTAAAAAAAAAAACATAAAAGGAGCTAGAAGAGTAAAAAATGAAAGAAATAGGACCAAAGTCGAAGAAGTGAAGGGAAGAAACGAAAGGAATGAGATGAAATTTTAAGGAAAGTCAGGAGGAAGAAGAAAGAAGTAAAAGAGAAACGAATTAATGGAAGGAGATAACAGTGAGAGAAAATATAGACAAAACTTTAGTGAGAGAGACAGATTAAGTGGTAAAACAGGGAAGAATGATTGAGCAGGAGAGAAAGAGCGTGAATGGACACAGAAAGGGAGGAAAAATAGATGTTGTACAGGGAAGGGTAATAGAGAGAGAGGGGGGAGGTGAAAGGAGAGGGAAGAATGGCCAAAATAGAGCGATAAAAAAGAACAAGTAGGGAGAGGGAAGAGTTCAATATGGAATAAGGAGAGAGGGAAGGGAAGGAGAAAGAAATAAACTTGAGAGAGAGAGAGAGATGAGGGGGAAGAGCTGTAAACAAGAGACAAAGGAAGGAAAACGAAAAAGAAAAGTGAAGACAAAAGCAAAGACAGGGATTATAGACTTGCAAGGAGAGAGAGAGAGAGAGAGAGAGAGAGAGAGAGAGAGAGAGAGAGAGAGAGAGAGAGAGAGAGAGAGAGAGAGGAGAGAGAGAGAGAGAGAGAGAGAAAGGTCAAAGAAAGGCCAAAGAAAGATCAAAGGAAACACACAATTGAATAAATACAAGCGGATATGCAGGGCGAAGAAAAGAATGAGAAAAGAAGAAAGGAACTGATGAACAATGAACAGGTTAACCCTTTGGCTGGCGATGGCACATGTAATTATATTTTTCATCAACCCTGCGCAAGTTTACTCATCAAAAATTAAACTACACGTACTGAAAAGCTTCACTGGATATTCAATGACTCCCTTTGATGTGAGTTGTAGCCTTTCAAAACCCTGATCTAAAGTTACACAAGGCAATAACAACAACCTGAGAAGAAGCTGTGCCAGTTAAAAGATTAATTAGACAAAGTTACAGGCAATACAATACACAAAACAAACAACATCTGGGAGACAGGGATTCAGTAGTCGAGGAACAAACCAGTCTCTTATATATATACCGTGCTTTGTGATTTCCTTCAATCTTGGGTTCTCTGATTTAAGGATAATTTAAAGGTTTTACATGATAAGGTTCAACAGATGAGAGAACTTGAGACGGAAGGAAAACGCTAAGGGCAGTGGAAGTGAATGTGGCAGGTGACTCCCTTCCAACTGTTAAAGTAAGCACAGGGTTACATTTGCGAAGAAACTGACGAAGCAAGATTTACACGCGGCAGTTCAGTATTATTAGTTAAATGATATAGATGAAAGGAGAAGTTAACGTAACCTCAGTAAGTCTAAAAGCTGTGAGAGGAACGTAAAATAGAAAGTCAATGAAAATACGACTGAAGGAAAGGGAATAAAACCAAACGGGGGTAATCTGGATGAATGGGACAGCTGACGGGATCGAATATTGATGAGACAAAGTTACGAGACTCCAGCTTCCTGAAGAACATCTTGCTTATTCTTCCCCTTCAGGTTGGAATACTGACGAAAAAAAGTAGAAGAAATATATACGCAAGTAAGACTAATTACCGGATAAATATAAGAGTTCAGTATTTAATGTATAGAGTAAATACTCTGCTATATATAGATAAATAACTAGCGTTGTTTATTCTTCTTCTTCAGGCTGGAATATAGATGAATAAATAAATTCATTATATACACAAGTCAAACTAATTACCAGATACATATCAAAGTTCAATAAGTCGATAAGGTAAATACGGGGATCCATATCAGTAAAGGGACTCGCCATTCAGAAGAGAGCGCACCACTCAGAGTTACAGAAATACATCGTGCTCTCCAGACCGCGAGGGTTTTATCTTTGCCTCGCCATGTTCAGAATTACTCTCCAGCAAAAATAGAGGAAACTAAAGTGCAGGTGTTGTGTTGGGGTGCAGACTCACCTGTGGGTGTGGGTGGCGCGGCACACACCCCCCGCCACCAGCGCCAGCAGCACCCAGGCTGCCCGCACGCCTTCCATCACGTCCACGCCCCGCTCGACTTGCCCTGAGAGAGAGAGAGAGAGAGAGAGAGAGAGAGAGAGAGAGAGAGAGAGAGAGAGAGAGAGAGAGAGAGTCGCAGATGTGATGAAGTAATCTTTTAATACACTGTCACAGTTGTTGTTGTTGTTGTTGTTGTTGTTATTGTTGTTGTTGTTGTTGTTGTTGTTGCTGCTGTTGTTGTTGTTGTTGTTGTTGTTGTGGATGATGATGATGATGTTGTTTATCGGTCAGTTTGTTTGTCTGTCTGTCTGTATGCAATATATCCGTAAAACAAATTAATTATTATTATTATTATTGTTATTATTATTTTTCTTTTTTTCTTTACTTATTCATATCAGAAATTTGAGTCTTTGGGCAAGGAACAACTGATTAAATGTTGAGTCAGATCCGAACATACAGACCGATCTACAATAATTATATACCCGTAAACTCCCCACATTTTTTCCCCCGCGACTTAAGTCTACGGAGATCACTTGTCACGTTTCATTAAGTCGACGGACGATGCTCGCCCCCCCTTCCATAAGCCTGCGGTGAAAGTTTGCCATCATTCATATTGTTTCCCATTGGCGGGGAGTGCTGCCTTGGAGTGGCCTCTACTTAGCGCAGTGGTGGTGACGGTGGTGAAGACAGGAAGTGATGATTATGATGGTGGAGGTGGTGGTGATGGTCGTAATGGTGATGGTGGTGGTGGTGGAGGTAGTGGTGATGGTGGTAATGGTACTAATGAAGGTGGCGGTGGTGATGACAGTGGCGGTGAAAGTGATGGCGTTACCTGTGCTCTTTCACCTGTCTCGTCTGTGGGTCTCCCATGGCGACCTGACCTTCTGGATATTGAACGATTCTGCCCCCTCCCCAGTCTTTCCCCCCGCTTTTCCTCTCTCTCTCTCTCTCTCTCTCTCTCTCTCTCTCTCTCTCTCTCTCTCTCTCTCTCTCTCTCTCTCTCTCTCTCTCTCTCTCTCTCTCTCTCTCTCTCTCTCTCCCGGCTGAGTGGCGCTGGATCAGAGGCTGCGGCGTCTAACCTGCCTCGAGCTGAAGGTCACCAGCAGGAGAGGCAGCGCCGGGATCTATATTGGAAGGTTATTCACACTTTACTCTCGGGTCTTTTTTTGGCTCTACGGTGGAGTTACTACATGACTGGTATCTAGCTAACGCACACACACACACACACACACACACACACACACACACACACAAGCACTCTCTCTCTCTCTCTCTCTCTCTCTCTCTCTCTCTCTCTCTCTCTCTCTCTCTCTCTCTCTCTCTCTCTCTCTCTCTCCCACTCTCTCCCTCGCTCCACTCTTCACCGGGACACCTTAAAAGCACTCGTCTCTCTAATTTCCCTTTGACACAATACCGCTCGTCACGGCTGCTCCCACTCGCGCCGTCGTGTGTTCGAGTAATGTAACTGGTGACTTACAGACCGGTGATTATGCTGTCAAGGCGCGATGAGGGAGGCAGGGAACGAGGGACATAAAACAAGCACGATACCCGATGCTCACTTGGGAGAAGCAACAGTGTGGAAGGAACGAAATTGGCGGGGAATGTGATGAAAAGAAGTCTTGCTTATATGACGTAAAGGAAAAGAAGATTTTTTTTTTTCCAGAGATGTATCAGTAGATCGAGAGAGAGAGAGAGAGAGAGAGAGAGAGAGAGAGAGAGAGAGAGAGAGAGAGAGAGAGAGAGAGAGAGAGAGAGAGAGAGAACGAGGAGCGTAAAGAAAGGGTCATATTCGTGCCTTGAAAGGAAATGAGAAGGAGAGGAGCTTCAGTCAACTTATAACCACTTTTTATTTAACTTTTATTCATTCATTTATTTCTTCTTATCGTAATGGGGGAGGACCAAGCTATGAAAGACGCGTGTAAAGCAGAAGTGACTGTAGCTCATGTCGATCTGTGTGTGACGCATGCGAACTTAAGCCATGAAGAAAACATGAGGCGATGAACCCGAAAGGCAACGGATCTATTTAGGTCAAGACGTGCAGTTCTTTTTTTAACGCTCTTGGTACTTACTATGCTCACAAATTACCTCTCAGTACCCGAAGCATTACCGAGAAGCTTCACTTACCAGACTCCTCGGATGCAAGTAATTATGCCTTCATGTCTGGTGGCTTAGAAAATAGTGGTAATTGAGGAAGAGGTGGAAGCAGGGTCTGGAATGCAGGTCTCAGAATATGTGTTGGTGGTTTTAGAGTAAATGTTTGTGGCCATAGAGGGATTTTTTATGGTTTTATAGCAAATGTTGGTGGTTTAAGAATAAATGTTGATCATAGAGTGAATTTTGGTGGTTTTATAGTAAATGTTGGTGATCATAGAGTGAATGTTGGTGGCTTTATAGTAAATGTTGGTGGTTTTATAGTAAAATGTTGGTGGTTTAAGAATAAATGTTGGTGGAAGCAGGGTAGAGGCTTGAGATTTAAGAATGAATGTTTTATAAGCAAAGATGACACGGCAGCGTTGGGAGTGTGCCGGCGTCAGGCAGCCATGCTCAGGTACATGCAATATATAAGGAAGCATGACGCCATATT
Organism: Scylla paramamosain; assembly: GCF_035594125.1. Lineage (NCBI taxonomy): Eukaryota > Metazoa > Arthropoda > Malacostraca > Decapoda > Portunidae > Scylla > Scylla paramamosain. Next base: position 634,934 of record NC_087166.1, read on the forward strand.
ATTTCTTCTCAGGACATTTTCCACTCCCTTGGCATTTTCTCCTTGCCAGATTCCCCACTGCACTTATTCCCTTCCAGACGTTTCCCATTTTGGATATTTATGATAGCAATGTGTTATACTAGCGGAGCACTGACTGGAACTATTACTGTTGATAGTTTAGGTTACTTTAGGTCAAGTTTGGTGTTAGGTTATCGCTTTTAGTACAGGAGGCGGTACCTAAGCTCCAGAAAATCAGGCGCTGTATATTAGATAAGAGTCAGTGGAAGTTTGTTACTATTGGGTAAGTAACTAGAGGTGATTTTCAACGCCTTTCTTACGACAAATATCATGTATACCTTCTTATTTCCACCTGTCATCCTTATCCGTAAGTTTGTCTAATCTTCTTTTAAATCTCCGTAATGACTCAGCTCTGACAAAAGAAAGGGATAATGGTTAGATGAATATGGAATGTGACGAAGGTTTAAAGAAGAAATTTTCAGGAGGGGAAAATATTCAGATCGAAATAAGAACCATATTCTGCAACACTTCCGCGTCGCACATCCACTACACTCAAAAAATTCTACTTTAAAGCTGCACTGGTTTTTAAACGTGTTTTTTATCGTTCTGGTGAAACATGTACAAGATTTTTACACTATTAATAGGAGAAACACTCTTGAGAACCCAGCTAATCATCTCTGTGGCCTTTGAAAATAGTCGTGGTGAGAGAGAAAACCGTTCCAGAATAGGGGCAGGGAGGAAATGTCATGAGAGGAAAAGTTCTGGGAGGGAAAATGTCTTGCGCTCATCGGGACTTTGTTAAAGATGATGATGTCGTGACGCAGGTGTTTATAAAGAGAACGGCGGAGTGGGTGTGCGCTGCTGCCGTCAGAGAGACCAGGAAGTGAGGAATGAGGTGTACGTGTGCGTGACAGCCTCGGGGAACAAGCACGTTACTTTGTTCGATGGTGCGGAGAGGAGGGATGGGAATGGCCTGATGAAAGAGCAGAGAAACATAAAAGAACACAAAGAAAGAACAGAATGCCGCATTAACCGATTTATATACAAAAAAAAAAAAAAAAAACACTCACATACACACACACACACACACACACACTACCTCTGTCACGCAGCGTACAAGTAGCAACACACATCTATCAAACACCCTCAGCACTGCAGCCACGCACAGAAAGACGACCCGGGTGAGCTGCACGCTAGCCAACGAAAGTGAAGGGCCTTGCTAAACTGAACTGAACACCACGTAGTAGCTGCCTGACCTTTCCTCTATCATCGTTCAGGAGGTTAGGAGGTTATTACTCTGCTGGATGACATAGAGTAAGGTCAGGAGGTTAATTAATGAGTTTAATTTAGTTTAGAAATACACCTTCACTTGAGGCTGACAGATCTTCTTGTAGTTTTTATCTCCTTACCTTCCTTTCCTTCCATCTCTTCTCCCTTCTCTATTTTTCTCTCCCTGTCCTATTTTCTTCTCGATTCCCTATTTTCCTCTCCCTAACTTGTTATTTCCTCTTTTTTTTTATCCCCGCAATTTCCTCTCCTTTCCCTATATTTTTTTATGATTTCTTTTTATCTTTTCACTTCCCCTCTCTCAGCTTCCCCTTCATATCTCTGATTCCAGCCTTTCGTTTCCTCACCTGTCTCCCCTCTTCCCTTTCCTCTCTTTCCATTCCCCAAACTTTGAACATTTTTATTTTTCCTCTCCCATCACATTCCAAAAACTAACTTGTGGTGCTACATTACATGGTCGTATCTTTCCTCAATACACTAATGGTCAAGCTATAATGTGAGTTTAATAGTCTGAGTTCCAATGTAATCATATGTGGCTTCTGGAGAACATTTTACAGAGGGACCTTACTCTCAGGCACTTTGTATGTGTCAGCTTGCAGTGGAATAAAAACATTGAGAGAGAGAGAGAGAGAGAGAGAGAGAGAGAGAGAGAGGCAAATAAGTAGGTGTAGCCGTCACTAAAGTTTATGCCATGGCACCCAGACACCTGTTGAGTGTATACTTCTGTGTTACCAGTACTCCCCTGACTGTCACCACCACTGCCATAGTGTGGTGATGTCAGCTGACTTGCTGTATAAGGCAAGGAAAGTTGGAATGAAGAATAGAATGCCAGGGCAGCGTGCCATCTAGTGGTGGTGTAACCAGCATGGAGAACACTGTCCGCATCAAAAAGCTTTCAAAGTAATTCAGGGACTACAGTTCCGTTGGGCGGTAAATTACTTAACAGCCAGATAGGTGCTGCCATTTGTAACTTGTATGTGTAATGGGAGCACTGCCCTCTGTCGACAAGCTTTCAGTTTAATTTAATTACAACAGTGCCATCTGAAAGCGGCTTTCTGAACCAACAGATTGACACTGCCATTTTTCTTTTAACAGGTCATTGCCGTGTGACGGCGAGATCTACACTGGTGATGAATAGCAGCCGAGGACTTTTTATTTATTAGTTTATTTTATTGCGGTAATGTGTCATCTGTCGTCATGGAGTGTCATCGTGGTGTGTTTGGGCGGTGAGCGGAGTGATGAGTGGTGAGAGACGCGGAGCTCACGCAGGATTTGTTGTATAAGCAACTCGTGTAGATATGAGCACTATCACATCCTTCATAAACCCTTGATTCCCTATATCACGTAAAAAACTGCTACAAATATTCATGATGGCATCAGTTCATGACTCACCATCTCTTAGTGCCATGTATCCTCAAGAAGTAATGTAATGCACGCAAATGTACACTTATCTCAGTTAAGCCCCGGCCAGGCTGAAGTGAGTCTAGACGAGCCTTAGTGGCGTGCATGCAAGACTGGCGGCGGTGAGAAGCGAGTCGTGAGATGCCAGTGAATGGTAATGACAGGCCATGCACACTTTTGCCGGGGAGACACCACCACTACCACTCCCCCTCCGTATTGACGCGGGCGTGGCGGCGTGGAAAGGGGCGTGCATAGTCTGGGTTATGGCGAGTTACAGGGTGTGGCTGTATGAGTGTTGATTGGAGTGTGGATGAAGGGAAAAACAAGCGTGTGCCTGCTGTGAATGCTGTATGTGAGGGGCTGGAGTGTGTGAGTGGAGGTGAATGGTAAGCAAAGGCAGGGAGTGCGGCGTGGAGCGGATGGGAAGGTCGACAATTTGTAATAAGCAATATAAAAGGGGGTGTGTCTGGAAGGAGACTCAACTGATACTGATAAGATGGAAGTGCAATTATGGATTAGATACGAAAGCTATGTGGAGTAAATTTAAAGGAAAACTGTGATTATACGTAGTTGGTGAGTAACCGTGAGGCACTGATGATATGCAGCAATACATGCATAAAAATGAGAATGTGTAGAAGGGGATCGCATGAATACTAATGGGCTGGGCTGGATTTATGGATTATAGATGACAGGAATGTGGAAAGGAGTGTCGAAAGAATAACTGTGACTGGACGTAACTATGAAGAACACATGGTAGTATGAAAGACAGGAGGAAAGCAAGAAAGTAATGTGGGAAGCTTGAAAAGGAAGGTTACCAAAGTATAAGAAATGGAAAAAGAATAAAAAAAGGACGAAATAAATATGAAATGTTCAAATGAAAACTGTGAATCTATTAGTATATGAACGAGTCACGGTTTGAAGGGGATGGCAGCAAGACCATAAAATTCCAAAGGTATAAATCTGTAGTACGAGAAATATAGTTATGTAAATGGTAGGAGCTAAAGTTAGTTCAACATGGATGGGAAAATATAGGACGGAAAGGCGCAGTAGAGACGGAGATGAAGACACGAAGATTAGGAGTGTGAACAAGAGAGTGCTGAGAGGAAAGACGGTGATGTGAATATTCTTTGAAGTCACTTGAGGAACTACTTACATAATTGCAGGATATTCTGGAGAGAGAGAGAGAGAGAGAGAGAGAGAGAGAGAGAGAGAGAGAGAGAGAGAGAGAGAGAGAGAGAGAGAGAACTGCTGAAGAAACATCGTGCCTCATTCCTGTCCTGACACGACCCAACATGAGCCACACCTTAAAATTTGATGCATTACCGCGACCCTGCTTCACACCTTCCAGCAACACCTGTTCTCACTATAAAGGGTGTTGTGTTTCGCTGGCAACCATGAACAAGCACATTCAGCATTACAATTCCTAAGTAATAACCAAATATAAATAAGAAAAATATAAATGTATGAATGGATAGATAGATAAAAAGTATGCCACAAGTTTTCTCTTTGATCAGTCACCTTCCTAGTAACAAGGTAACAATAATTGATGTACTCGTGTTTCTTCACCACTGACAGTCTCACCCGCTCTCTATTTTTTCTTCTTCTATATATGTAAAAAAAATATAATCATGTTCATTAGTTAAAGCAACGTTACTAATATCTGCGGAGAGAGAGAGAGAGAGAGAGAGAGAGAGAGAGAGAGAGAGAGAGAGAGAGAGAGAGAGAGAGAGAGAGAGAGAGAGACCGACCTATGGAAAGCCACTAACAAGATATTTACCTGAAGATGCTAATTTTTCAACACCTGTCTTGCTTTTCAGACACGCTAGCGATATGAGATGAGATTGATGATGCTGGGAGGACCTGCAAGGAGTGGCTGACGAAGGCGCGTGCAGGGGACACCACCGTGGCCAACTGCGGCGTCGTAGGGACTGACAACGTCCTCAGGCGCCGCACCTTCCTAGAGCAGTGTGATCGATCCGTGGCCGTGTGGGAGTATGTCGAGGTAGGCTGCGGCTGGTTTTGTCGCTCTTCACAGCCGCTAAACATACGGGTACACCAGTATATTGTTTTGCCTCGCTTGCCCTCCTCTGGTCCTTCCTAGTCCCTCAGTATTCACTTGCACTTGTTGGCGCCTCGCACGCTTGAACTTCATGCATTGTTGGTACTTAAGACAAACTCAGATTGTTGTTTGGTTTGTTTTGGTAAAGAGAGGGCGGCTCATGAGTTTGTTGTTGTTAGGCTGTGGTAAAGTTCTGTCTTTTTCTTCCTCTTCTTCTCCAAGTATCTAAAGAGAGGTTGTTGTTTGTTCCTTTCTGTACTTTTCAACGCCGTTGTTTGGTTTCATTCATGGTGATATGAAAGAAAACGCAGAAGTGATGCAATCAGAGAAAACCTAATTTTACGAAATGCAATGATGGTTCAAGGACACGCAACTTTCGGACGCGATTTTTTCTTTCCTTCTTTCTTTCTTTCTTTCTTCTTACGATGAAAATTTGCAGCACCGGATTTCCGCCTTTCAGTGAACACTCGTTATCATCAGTGGGTTACAATGACTAAAAACAGGCAGAGATGCCGCTAATCTAGCTTTTCTAGAATCACAGCATAAGACATTTAGTAGGATGCATCCCTACGTCCTCCTCTCCCTCAGCTTCCGCTTCATCCCCGGATAAGTTTTCAAGCCATGATACATTCCTTCTTGCTCTTCCTCCTCCTCCTCCTCCTCCGCCTTTTACACCGCGAAAAATGTCTGGAAATGTATTCACAATGAACTGTAGACACTGCTGTGAAAGAATCGAACACACACACACACACACACACACACACACACACACACACACTGGAAATTAATTTCTCATGCATCCCTTACTGAGGTAATTAGAATTATACGATGCATTTTAAAACATGTCATTATCACAGCTAGTGTGGTTTACTTGTTACTAGTATAGTGAGAGACAAATTGGAGGAACCTTTGTCACTTGGAATAAGCACATTCAAAAGCGATTTCCTGGAAGCCAGTGGATGGCGACACCACAGCACACCACACCATTGGGTTACCGGGAGGGTGATTACATCGGATATTACTTCCCGTGACAAGCCTCATTGTGGAAAGGATTCATCCCCTTCATTCCTATCAGAATATATGACTATGGAATTTCTGATAACATTTTGTTACGAGAGGACACAGAAGCTTCACGTGAGGCTATAAATATGGAAGTCGATGAGAACAGTGAGATAGGGGCAGCTTTCCCGGGTCTGAAGAACAGCTTGTCCACACCCAGGACAACCGTGGCGGACAGCATCACCACAGCGTAGGAGGCTGTTGACATGACCTGCTGTAAGACAACGGTGGTGGTGGTGGTGATGATGGTAGTGATGCTACTCGTATAGTATTCACAAACGCTTTGCTCTCTCACCACGACAGGGTTTCAGAATACAGACCTTAGATACGTATTCTGAAACACTTCCACGCTGCACCTCCACATTTAATAGGCTCTAGTAGAAGTTACACGGGTCTTAAGGGTCTTTTATCGTTCTAGTGACAGATTAGCAAGGTTTCTACATTATGAACAAGAGAAGCACTCATGAGAACCTGGCTGATCATCTCTGTGACCTTTGAAAATCACAAGAGAGCAAGGCGTTTCAAAATACAGATCTTAGTATACCGCTTGGTGATCGTGATGGCCCGCACGATGCACCTCATGACTGCTGGAATCCCTGTGTGTTCCTGCCTCATCCCCAAGGCCACCTGCCTACCTGACTGCCTGCCTGTGTGCGCGCCAGCCTTACATGTATTAATTATTTTAATCTTTATTTATTTATTCATTTGTTACTTTATTGGTTTGTTTCTTTGTTTGTTTGCTTCTTTCGTATTTTTTTCTTTTGTTGTTGTTGTTGTTGTTGTTGTTGTTGTTGTTGTTGTTGTTGTTGCTTTTGGTGGTGGTGGTGGTGGTGTTTTTATTAATATTATTATTATTGCTATTATTATATTTTTTGTTATTTATTACATGCAATCTGTCATTTTTTTACAAGCTGCGCAATCATGTAAATAATACCGCGTTAAGCATCACACTAACAGATCACCGTAGAACATTCGAGACATATAATCTCGTGGGTGGGTATGCTGTAAACTTTGCTTGGATGTCACTTAGGTTGTCCGTGTACTTGAGACAGCTGTGAGGTGGTATTGACGCCGTGAAGTGTGCGGCACCAAGACCACTTTCATGGTGAAGCAGTTTGGTTGGAAATAGTCTGCTTAACAATCAACTATTTTTTTTATTTAATTTCAATTTAACGTTCATTGCTTACAAAATTTTGCAATGGCTAGCTTGGATAAATTAATGACTCGAAATATAAGTGCGAAGTGTTAGAAAGAAAAGATGCAGTCTAGACACACTTGTAATGGAGCACTCCTCCTCCTCCTCCTCCTCCTCCTCATCCTCGTGTGTTTCAGGAATAATCATATGAAAAAAAAAAAAAAAATATATATATATATATATATATATATATATATATATATATATATATATATATATATATATATATATATATATATATATATATATATATATATATATTTGAATATGTAAAATAAACATGGCTACCAGAATATGGAAGTAACCATGGTCCTGTCCTGGAAGAGTCTTTTAAGATTAAAAAAGCTCGTCTTGCAGTTGTTATGCGAAAGGAATTAAACGAAAGATCCAGAAAGTTACTTTCTTACCTAAACGCACCTGTAAAGCCAAGTCACACCGATTCACCTGCGCTCAAAACAATAAGAAGAGCACATCGGAACATCTAGAAAGGAACACAGTACACCTTAGAAAGAATGAGTCATAACGCACCAACATCCATAGACTATTACAAGTAAAACTACCCTGCTGCCGTCTTATTGCTGCCACGGAACACTGAGTCGCCGCCAGTTGACGCGGACTGCCCAAGAATTCAGGTACAGTGAGCTCAACTTCGAGGGTCTCCATTATTATCAGTGTTAACCAGTGACTATGTGAACGTATACATTAAGCTTACACACCTATTATTTTGGTAAATGGCTTGAGTACTACTGAGCCATTGTTTAAAGCGCTGTTCGTGCAGATACGAAGTCACGCGTTATATGGGTTTCTAAAATGCCTTCTGTGCTCGCTCGTCTGTGTATGTATGGCTGACACTAGTTCATCAATAACTAAGGTTACGAAATTACGGGGACAATAATATATGGTAAACGATGGCGTTCAGGACATAACTTGATTGCGTTCCACCCACACTACACCAGGCCCATGTTCTGAAATGCTTTGTTCTCTCACCACGACTGTTTTCAAAGGCCACAGTTCACAGAGATGATTAATCGGATTCTCAAGAGTGTTTTTCCTGTTAATGATATAGAAATCTTATCAATCTCCAACTAGATCCGTAAAAATATCCTTGAAAACCCGTGTAGCTTCAGTCTGAGTGTTTCAGAATATGGTTCTAACAGGCTCACAACGTCAGATGCCCTTATGTTAGGAACACTCCGGTGATTTGTTTGGTATATAAACACTGTGACGTGTTATTTATTTATTTTGTGAGAGAGAGAGAGAGAGAGAGAGAGAGAGAGAGAGAGAGAGAGAGAGAGAGAGAGAGAGAGCAGGGATGTCCAGTAAAGAATAGGAAAATATTCGGTGAACTTGTTCACTTCGTCCTCACCCGTTTATAATTTATTTATTGATCCTGGAGTCAATAATAGAGTTTAAATAGGCGATTTTTTATTTCGTAATTTTAAGATGCATATATAAAAACAAATATATTTGAATACTCGTCAATAAAACTACACAAGTATCATTGACATAGATCGTCTGCTGTCAAAAGGCGGCGAGAGTAACCGATAAATCGTACTAGAACTTCGGCACCTATATTAATGCTAGACAGTATTGTTACGGATTAACTTGGAAAAAATAATTACTTTTTATACATATGGTGATTTATGAATAAGAAAGGCTTACCTAATATTCCAAATTTTGAGGTTGGTGATGTAAACAAAAGAAGGTGGATCACTCTAGCCACGTCTTGGTCAATAGTACGGGTTCTGTGACAGTCACCTCGGCCTCATGAGGAAATGGTAAATACATCGCTCTAGGACACACATTCAAGGTGAGTGACCCATCCTAGTACAGTCTAAGCCAGCCAGCAGTACAGTGAGCACAACACAGGCCAGCTATACACGGTAGTTACAGAGAAATAGGGGAGTGATATGTGCTCGGCCATGTCAAGGGGCTGTGGCCTGTTGTGTTTCCCTTTCTCCTCCCACTTCATCCTTTCTTGTAGGCCAAACTGGTTGCTCTTCTCGTGATTAACCAAGGTGATGAAGTTTGGGGCGTAAAGTGGATAAGAAAGGTCTAAGAAGTGGGTGACAAGTGGGTGTACGTGTGATTACTTTTCTCACGCCCGCTGTTGGAAGGTGTGTGAATTTGTACGGCTAGCATACAAACCTTGAATTATATCAAAATTACTTGTTGTTTTACTCAAATATTGTATGGGATAGCGGTAAAGATATGAGCCAGGACAAAGGTATATGTAGATATTGGTTCGGTCCTGCCTTGGCTGAGGGAGAGATGTGGAGGCTGACAGGTGGTGTGGCGGCGGCGGCGGCGAGAACAGGGAACATTGACACGCCCCCTACCACACATAATACTGACTTACACACCCGATACAAACTAACACATAGCCTTAGCAAACATATGTACCTTACACACTAATTTCTTACAGACACCTGTCCCAGTTATGCACACCCAACACAAAACAAAACTATACCAGCATATACAGTAATTTGGTATTTTTAACCAGTAATCCTGTTCAGGGTCATAAATGCACTTATTAAATGTATTTTGATGTGTTAAGAATGCCAATCATATTGAAAATGTGAAACTATTACCTTTTGCTCCTGTAGTACACCTCCTCATAAGGCACCATCCCAGCTCTGATAGACTAATTACACCTTCTCATAACAATCTTGAAGATTTGGCAGGAAAGCAGATTTAAGGTAGTCAGAGAGGCAAAGCCTCTAAGGATAGCATACTATGAGATGAAGTTTGGTTACATTTAATTTTGAAAACCCTTCACTGTTACCTACGCAAGACTGAAACATGCAAGTAGTGCCACTTACTTGGCATATAGCATAACTGATGATGGTGTTTTGATGAGACCACTATTAACATACCAAATTATATGGGAAAAGTAATTTTAAAGACAGACTCCATGATCGTTTATAAGTATCAAATAGTGACATGCACTTCCCTTATGCACTTGTGCACACACACCCACACTATTAGTTTTTTTTTTTCAGTTAGCTGAACAGTCAGTTAATTTTGGTGCCAAATTTACAGAACTGCACCCATCTCACTGTGGTGGATGAAGGTGTTTTCTGGTAAGTTTTGAGGTGACAGTTAATCTCCTGACTGCTTCCATCATGTCACTAGTATTTTCCATTTCCCTCAACTTTCCCTTCAAAATCAGATTTGTGACAAAATAAAACCAGACTAATGGATAAACACATTCAGTATTTTTGCTGTCCATAGTTTCCATGTAAATGTTCAGGAATATCATTTATATGACTGGTAACTAAATACATTATGGGACAAGACTGGCCCTTGAAGTTACAGTGGGTTGCTTAGCATGATCTTCATTGAAAAAAATCTTCCAGTTTTTACATGTATTTCAAGAAATTTTCATGTAGCTAACTGAAACTTTTCAGATTTTCTAGATACCTTCTAAAAGTCACCTAACATTTTTTTCTTATCTTTCACGTTTGGCAAGCACAGTGCTGAAGAAAAATAGTATGTTGGTGCTGTATAACATTCTCTTCATCTGTAAGGAAGTATTTTCTTATTAGTTTCAGCACCCCTTGAATTCTGGCAGAGTTTGTTCAGTATCCTCTATACTTTGGCTAGAAAGACTGCATTTATTATAAGAAAAATATTGTCTGGTAATTTAGTTTGATAATTCTCCAAATACTAGGTAATGATGAAAGAAATGGTAAGCAAAACTTATCAACAAAAGTTATAGTATTTAGGTAGGCTGTTCCAGGCTGTATGCCTCCTTGAATTGACCTGCCATATTAGATTGTATTTGATATACTCGTACTTATGCACATATAGTAATTTGTACATATTTTCAACAGATGGCTGACCCGTGGGTGGTAACACCCGGTGAACGAACAAAGCATGAAGAACAGTTCAAGACTCTGCGGCCTGTGGGGGGATACATCACTGGAGAGCAGGCCAAGGGTTTCTTCCTGCAATCCAGGCTTCCCCCACCTGTACTTGGCATCATCTGGTAAGTGTGTGCCCAGTCATCAGACAGGTTTGAACCTAAAAAACTAGTAATAATTTGAAAATAAGACAAACTATTCTGTAGGGAAGAATAGACAGTTAGGATGCATAGAAAAGAATAAATAGATAAAGTAAATGTCCTACATTTGCTTCAGAATTAGGCTTAAGACATTACAATACATGGTCTTGTCCACAACAGATGGTAGATGCCATATATGCACAAAGTGACACTCATATCAGTCATTCCATTGAACACAGACACCAGCCACTGTTGGAGTCTTATCTGTGTATAGTTTTTTAGCAGTGAACTGTTCATTGGCCAAACGCATGTTATTTGCACAGGCAGCTAGGAGTGCATACTTTACCCTTGTAGCCGCCATCAGTCTGCTTCAGCTGTCTGATAAGAAATAGCAAAGGCACCTTGAAGTTTTCATTAGACATCAGTGTTAACCTATGTACATATGGAATTAAAATGTATCTTTCAAAATTATGATGATGATATTGCAGAACAGGTTAAAGTGTCTTCCATTCCACTATGAATAAGATTATGATAATGTATTTTTTGCTTGAAGGGCACTGTCTGATGTGGATGGAGATGGAAAAATGGATCTTCATGAGTTCAGTATTGCATGCAAGCTGATCAACCTGAAGTTACGAGGGTTCACTCTACCATCTACCCTACCAGCATCCCTCAAACAGTCTGCCTGTGTTGGTATTGGAGGGGCACCAGCTCCAGCTCCACTGGGTAAGTAAAGTCATCAGTGATTTTTGTTGTGCATGTCTGCTTAATGGGAGAGGAATGTGGCTATTGAACAAGGTAATGCTGATGGGAATATTATTTCATGATGCTTGTTTTTTATCAAAGCTCAATTAATTCTGATGAATGATAACTTCTTTGAATCAATTGTGATGTCTCTGTCATCAAGATTCAGTTCTTTTAAGAAGTGATTCGTACCAGTGTAACTAACATAGTGCACACACACACACACACACACACACACACACACACACACACACACACACACACACACACACACACACACACACACACACACACACACACACACACACACTACAGCATTGCATGTATTATGGTGTTTTACATTATCTAACATCATAACACCACAGCTAGATTGCTGATGGAAAAAGTTTTTATGCTGTTTTCATTTATGATTACAAGCCATTCGTCAAGATGAAATATGTTGTTGAGATTTGGAAATTATTATTATTATTATTTTTTTTTATTTATTTATTTTTTTTATGTAGGAAGGACACTGGCCAAGGGCAACAAAAATCCAATAAAAAAAATGTCCACTGAAATGCCAGTCCCATAAAATTGATGAATAAGTGTCTTGAAACCTCCCTCTTGAAGGAATTCAAGTCATAGGAAGGTGGAAATACAGAAGCAGGCAGGGAGTTCCAGAGTTTACCAGAGAAAGGGACGAATGATTGAGAATACTGGTTAACTCTTGCATTAGAGAGGTGGACAGAATAGGGGTGAAAGAAGAAAGTCTTGTGCAGCAAGGCCGCAGAAGGAGGGGAAGCATGCAGTTAGCAAGATCAGAAGAGCAGTTAGCATGAAAATAGCGATAGAAGACAGCTAGATATGCAACATTGCAGCAGTGAGAGAGAGGCTGAAGACAGTCAGTTAGAGGAGAGGAGTTGATGAGATGAAAAGCTTTTGATTCCACCCTGTCTAAAAGAGAAGTATGAATGGAACCCCCCCCAGACATGTGAAGCAGACTCCATACATGGACGGATAAGGCCCTTGTACAGAGTTAGCAGCTGGGGGGGTGAGAAAAACTGGCAGAGACGTCTCAGAACGCCTAACTTCATAGAAGCTGTTTTAGCTAGAGATGAGATGTGAAGTTTCCAGTTCAGATTATAAGTAAAGGACAGACCGAGGATGTTCAGTGTAGAAGAGGGGGACAGTTGAGTGTCATTGAAGAAGAGAGGATAGTTGTCTGGAAGGTTGTGTCGAGTTGATAGATGGAGGAATTGAGGTTTTAAGGCATTGAACAATACCAAGTTTGCTCTGCCCCAATCAGAAATTTTAGAAAGATCAGAAGTCAAGCGTTCTGTGGCTTCCCTGCGTGATATGTTTATCTCCTGAAGGGTTGGACTTCTGAAGGGTTGGGCAGTGCCATTGCCATACAAATGTAATTACTTATAAAGGCAGTAACCATTTTTGATGGATACACATTAGATGTGTGTTGCACTTAAAAAAATGTTTGGAACAAAAATATGTGTAGCTACTGGAAATGATTTACTGAGATTCCTAAAAAACTTTTTGATGCAGTACAATGTTTTTTAATTGAAGTTCTTGGAGGTTTTGTCAGGTTGATTTTTCACATCTGGCCCATGAGTCATCCACTGAATTATGGAGGCCTATCTCTCCATCTACAGCTCTGGCACTGTGCTCCCACTGGGAATGTTCTCCAAGGGGTGGGGGGGGTCACAACACAGGAGTATCCATCTCTCCTTATCCAAATATTTCATTCTTGCATGTTCAGAGATTTAGCCTCAAGTAACACCTCTTTCAACCATTACTGCTTTACCTTAGCCTTCCATTTGGAAAGTGGAAAGTTATCAGAACCTTCACCTTCTGCTTTTATGCAGTTTCTTTACTAAGTCTGTTCTTTAATCTCTCGATATGATTGTACTATTTCATTGTTTTCCATTTCACCCATTCTATCACTACAATTTACACCACTTGCACCAGCATTCACACCACACCTCTCAACACACTCATTCCTCTCAACCTTCCATCTGGTCACTCCACATGCTTTATTATTGTGTCTTGCTCCACATGCAGGCCTCTGGTCCATACATATGTGTAGATGGAACACATAATTATACCTCTGTCCCCAACAGAATGAATTTCAACCAAGGTTTTATTTTAGACACAGTAAAATGGCAAATTAGAGGACTGGTGAGATTTTGAAAGATGATGTGTTTTTTCTTAGGTGTCAAAATTTCTACTTAAAAGCTGTTGTTTTCTTTTAGTTTCTGTTTGAGAGTGACCTGAATTTTTTTTTGGATTATGAGGAGTTGGGTTGCCTGGCTAGTCAATTGGAAAAAAAACTCAGACATAGTCCCTGAGTCACCTTCAGGTATGGGTCAAAGGATGCATCATTCCATGTGTGTATGTGTGTGTGTGTGTGTGTGTGTGTGTGCATGCATGTGTGCTCATGCATAGAAAAAACTGTGTGTAATTGTGACTCCTTCTGATCTTTTCAAGCTGAACCACTCGTATAACACTTTGTCCATCATTTCACCACGATGATACTGCAGTGTGTGATGATTTTCCGCTGCCTTTGGGGTGTCGGTGGCTTTCATGTAATCCCGCAACTTTTTCATTTGGGATTTAATGTCATAAATAGTTGATGAGCCCACACCATATTCCGCCATTAGTTACTGTCTGCTTTCACCTCTCTCTAATCGTCAATAAATGTCTACCTTCTGCTTAAGTGTAAGCACAACACACTTCCTTTTTTCTACAACTTTAAGCATGATGAAGGCGTCAGGCGATAAATAATGCACACGCGGGACTGAGTCACTGAGTAAACACAGTGCAGTGGGCCGCAGGTGGCGTGAAGCAGTGCGCTCTGGTGGCGAGGGGACAAAGTATGCCTCGCGCGGGAATTTTAATCGATTTTATGAGTACACATTGATTTTTTATTGATTTTAAGGCTCGGGGAAAAATGTGCCAGATACTTGAAGTTGCTGGATACTCGAATGCCGGATGAGAGGGATTTTACTTTTCATATATTTCTTCAGAAAAATTACTTGATTCATGCATTGATGCACTGTGATTTATAGTCTTGGGATGGTCATGCAGCAATGGCATTGAAGGTAAATTTAAAATTTACTACTTTATGGAGTAATTTGAATCATGAAAGAACCTGCTGTTATTTCTCTGCATTTGTTTCCCTGAAAGTTAAGAATTAATTTCTAATGATGTCTGATCACTTAGGTTATTTATAGACTGATAACTTTTCTTGTCCTCCCCAAGATGCTTATGTTGGTAGAAAAGGCTTGGCCATTATCTTTAAAATATTTATGCTGTATTGTATGGTTGGCAAGTTGATTGCACAATTTGAAATTTCTTTGGTATATTGCTCTAATTTTATAGGACTGTTATGAGTAAGATAAAGTCACCACCAAGTTGTGGCCTTGTGGACATAATATAGTTATGTAAAATGAATGACAGGAAGTGGGAGAGAGAAGAATTCTTGAAGATATGTATTTTCTTTGTATTTATTTACTGTTGTCACTCTGATTCCAAATTTTCATTGATGACTGGACTTAGCCATATTTACCTGTCAGTGCGACTGTGTGAACATTTACTACAGGGGATTCAGATGTACGGTAAAATACTCAACTGAATATTGCATCAGTCTCATCTTGCATGTTTTTCTGTTTTAACTTTTTTCAGTCATACTGTATATTGTGGATTGTTTGTCTGTGTATACATATATTTGTTTTGTCTGTCTGTTTGTCTGTCTGTGTCCTTTTATCTATCAGTATTTTACATCTGTCCATGCCATGTGATGTATAAATATCAAACTTGGCATGGGAATTTCCCCTGGGATGAAGAGCTCAACACACACACCCATGGGGTCCAAAGTTAATAATTTATTTTTTTTTTATCTAACATGTTATTTATTTTATTTTTCATTTGTTAGCAAAACAACTGGTCTGAACTCAACTGTAGCTTTTGTTACTGAAAGAAAAGAAGTTCATTGACAGAAGGATTCAAGGGTAAATAGGCAAAACATGTATTCAGACACGTCTTTTATTATCTTACATTTTATTGATACATTATTTTAGCATTTTACAGTCATATTATAAATTTCCTGTGTTTTCTCTTCTGTCCCTCTGTTTCTTCTCTCCCTCAGTACCACTTATTAGTATTTGCTGGATCATTTTGAACATTCACACCATATTGTCCTACAGAAAACTTTCAAACTAACTTAATCAACAGTCTGTCATGGAGATGTGTAAAGAACTTTCTGTGTGCAGGTACCACCAATGAAGTTAAAGAAAAGATTATTATTATTATTATTATTATTTTATTTTTTATTTATTTATTTTTTTTTATAAACAAAGGATGGGTACTTTGTTTGCTATTGTTGGCTGCTTGTTTGGCTAAAGTGATGCATACTGTATGAATGACTTGTTCTCAATTTTGATGTCTATTGTGTTTTCAGCTACTTTTTTTTGCTATGAGGGGGAGTGGAATTGATTATTTTCAGATTTTACATGTTTTAGGAGTGTCTTCAAATTCCCATGAATGTTAGACAAAGTGTAGTACAGTAGTTATAATAGTAGTGGTAGTATTAGTATTACTAACTAATTGTAGTAATAGTAGTAGCAGCAGTAGTAGTAGTAGTAGTAGTAGTAGTAGTAGTAGTTGCAGTCTAGTTTATGTTGATGCTCATTCTTGGGAACTTCTCCAAGGGGATGGCCATGGCAGTTCATCCTTGCACACATCAGTTTTTCATTCTTGCATCTCTCTCTCTCTCTCTCTCTCTCTCTCTCTCTCTCTCTCTCTCTCTCTCTCTCTCTCTCTCTCTCTCTCTCTCTCTCTCTCTCTCTCTCTCTCTCTCTCTCTCTCTCTCTCTCTCTCTCTCTCTCTCTCTCTCTCTCTCTCTCTCTCTCTCTCTCTCCACTGCTTCTCCTAGTGTGCAGTCAGCCTGGGTGGGTGCCCTGTACCCACTACCACTCAACACCACAAGTGTTTCCCATTGATTGAGTGTTTGTCACTCTAAATGGGCTGGATGGCAGCAAGCAAAATGTGGTACCACCACCAGATATTGTTCACTGATGTGCACTAGAATAATATATTGGGCAGACAGATGTCATTCAAATATTAGTCAGCTACAAGCTGTCACAGTGAAAGGATGTCTGTGCCAGCTGTCTTTCCACCCCCAACAGAAGAAGGACTGGAGACACTTTTAATGGGCAAAAAGATTAGCTCAGAAGTTTCATCGAATTCTACCAAGGTTTCCTTGTCTCTGGATGATGGCCTTGGCCTCCCTAAACAATTGTGAGCAGGAGTGAATCTCTTGCTTTTAAATCAGGGAGAGCTCAATACGCTGAGCAAAACTACTAAGTGTTGACACAACACTGACAGTGACACTGGTTGTCATTGTAGCTTGTCACTGAGCACTGATAGTGATGAGTGGTAGTGTGTATGGGACAATTTTATAACCAGCTCTGAGACATAGGGCATCCAGTATGTGCCTCTATTCCTTGCATGTTTAAATGGCAGCAAGAAGGATGGAATAAGGGGACTGGTGAAGACCTCCTCTTTATGTGTGCACTCATAATGAGACAGTGTGTAGGATGATTTATTTCTTCATGAATCCTGATGTAGACACCTTATCCTGGGTAATCCACTTTGAAGGGAACCTAAGCCTTATATATATTTTGCCAATTGTGCAGATTTTGTGGAGATACAGTATTGAAGTTATCACATAGTGAGGATTGTGAGTGACATAGATGGAGATGGAATGAAAGAGAAATTTCAAGTATTCAAGCTCTTGTTGTCTGAGAGGTGCTTGTGGTATGAATAGAGTGGATGTTGAAAGTAGTATGGAAGGCTTGATATGTCCAGGAAGGGAGAATGAACAATCTGTGGACTGGGTGAGATGTGAAAACAATATTAAAAAAGAATTACATGGAGGGAATGGGTGAGTGTAGGTATGATGAAAGTGGTATAAAATTTACTGGAATTTATTAGAGTGGCTCAGAAAGAGTGAGGCATTTGGACTCTGCAAGGATGAAGTGCATAGACAGTAGCAAGGGAAGGTTCTTCTGGCATGGACTTCCTACAAGACAATTCCAAGAAATAGATGCTGGCAAAAAGTATATTAAACTAATCAGACTTGCAATACATATTGGGGAAATTAGTTCCAGTCCTTCAGTAAAAAAAAATCAACAATGATTGTTGTAGATTCTGTTAAGGTGACTGCATCATGAATGCATTTGCTTTAAAGTGCCAAATGGACTGCTGCTGCCTATTGATGCACCATCTGTTGTTTTTACCCTATGCATTGACTTGCAACTGTACCAGTGTTGATCCCTGAGTATCTTGTTATTGGTTTCTCTAGGCCCTTCTGCTGCCTCTGGGCCTGTTTCCACTGGAGGGGCTGCTGGGGTTATGGTTGCAGACCTTACTGCCTGCAGTAATGGTCTGTCACTCACATCAGCAATATCATCTGGTCCCATTGTGTCAACTGTGGTTGTATCGACTTCTGTACCTACCCCTGCTGCTCCCATTTCGGCTCCTATTTCTGTACCTCTTGTCTCAGCCCCTGGTGACTCTAAAGAGGTATCATCATCTTTTGCACCAGTTTGTGCTGATGCCCCAGCTGTAATCTCTGCACTAGGTGTAGCAACAGTTCCACCTTGCTTACCTAGTTCTGTTCTGGTGACAGTGCCTGGCACTGTTTCTGGACTACCAATTGGACCAAATATTATTCCAGAAGCATCAATGAACATGGTATCAGGTATTATACCTGTGTCAGCAGCACCTTGTGTAATTCTTGGAGTATCAGCAGGGGCTGGGCAGGAGTCAGTGACTGCAGCTGTTCCTACAGCTGTCCGTAAGTCTTATTTTCATCACTTGCATGTCATAGAGCATGTCAAGATTTTACTGGTAGTACCTTTACTTTTATCACATTTAAATACACAAGCACATACAGAGAATGATTCAAGACCATAAATTTCTATTTTCCTAATAATATACTGTGTCTACTGTTTTTTACATCACAGGAATTATGAGGTCCTTTTGTAAAACAGTAATATCTTATTGATTTAGTGAATAAACTATTGTATGGAGACTATAATGAAAGTAGAAGCAAATTAAAATGATATGCCAAGGTTGATAGCAAAATAAGGAGAATATAAAAGATACATAGAAAACTATTTCTAAAAAGTACTTTGTGAGATGTAATCAAAAGTTCCAAGATTGCATCTATAAGATTAAGAAGCAAACACAATACCTGACCAAGACATCATTGCTGTCTGCCTTCAGACTTGTCACTGTGTGGTGATGCATCACTCCCAACAGTTCTGCCATGCCTAGAATGCTCTCTTCAAGTCTTTTTATGTAATTTATGCACCATATGATGGCCTATGGCTGAAATATAAATCATTGTTATTATTATTATTATTATTATTATTATTATTATTATTATTATTATTATTATTATTTTCTTTAATTGTGTTAAACATCTGTAATTCACATTGGATCTCTTCCACGTTTTCAAAATAGTAACACTTTACCTTAAATTTCATCTTGAGAAAAAGGAAGTTACAAAATCAAATATGATGAATAGGAGGATGGAAGCAACAATTGTGTTGATATGCTTGAAATTTTTATTTTTATTTACTTTCATTGCTCTGTAAATAGGGACAGTCACTCTTCCTTTAATGTGATAATTTTCTTCTGCAAGGCACGTCTTGTTGGAGAAATATTGCAGTAGAAGAACTCTCGAAACTTCTTATTTTCTTCTGCACCCACTCCCTCAAGTTCTTTATTGAGCCATTATTGGTAAAATTTTAGCACCAAAAATACAATGCTCATGGTTGACTTCTTTATCTGAAATGTCCTCCCTCTCACTGTCTTCTGTTCAGCTTCAGTCCTATCTATTACCTCTAGCTTCTTGTACAAGCTGTGGGGGCAGTGCTTGCAACAAGGGGGCTGAGTGTTGGGACTGGGGTTTTGGTGGCCGGCCATTGCAGCATAGGAGTAGAGAGGCCACTTATATCAGTGTCACATTATGCAGTGGAGCTATTTCAGCGGAGTTGTTCAATTTGAATGAGTGACTCATAAGTCTTGCTTCAGCATTACTCACAAGTGAGCCACCAAGTGTTGATGGACAGTGTGAAAAGTCACGTCTAGCAGATCTTGGTTGTGCAAGAAAAGAATTTTATTCCGCATTTTTAGGCCACATTAAATTAAAATTGCATTACAGAAATTTGCATTAGAGGAGGATCAATTGTACATTGTCATGATGGAGCATCCACTATCCCTGCAGTGCAGTTCAAGTTGTTTGCATTGAATATTCTCCCTCAGATACCTCTGAACATTATAGTACAACTTACATTTGTGATCTACCTGTGTAAGATGGATGGTATGTAACTCCCCATGTATCAGAATAAACAACATTCTTGCTTTTGGTTGCTCTTGGCTGCTGCATGTGCATAGCTGACCTGCTTTGTTTTTTTTGCAAGAGAAACTGTCTCAGAAATTTTAGATCACAATTTGCACTTTTTAGATTGAAAAAAATAATACACACTTTAATTTTTCTTTATGGAATCCTAATACTGCTAATCTGAATCAAATATTTAACTAAAATCCTCTGTACTATATTTTTCAGTATAGATTATATATGAAATGTAGCCTTCAAAGTACACTAAACATAGTCAGTGAATTGACTGAGCCTAAGGGCCAGAATGCAGTGTGTGGATGTGTCCATGTGTATCAGATTACTTATGATCAGTGGAAAGGTAAGCATTGTAGAAAATAAATATAGAGATGATAAAGAACTGTAGGGCTTGAGAATGGAGAATTCTTTATTGTTTTGTAATGTATGAGTTATAGATAACTTGACATTGAGAAATCATTCTTTAGGTTTAGTTCAAAATTGTTATAGATACGTTGAGTTCAGTTTCTTATGTCTAGTTTTTGCTAGACGTGTATGTTTTTCTTCCAATCAGTTGAGATGAATTAGAATAAAATACTTTTAGAATGCAACTTGTATAGTTTGCAGAGACCAGCATTCTCAAGTTGCTTGGATTGTTGAGATATAGGCTTGCATTGTGTTCAGTTATGTAGTAACAGTGACATGATAAGGTGCTTGAACAGTTTGTAGCTGATAAGGTTGTTGATATGGTCAAAATTTTTATTGCTAATTGGTTTTTTACTATTGTTCCATCTGGGGTTTGTTACGGGTCCCTGGGCAGAGGCAGAGAATAATGATAAAGTTTTTAAACCTTATATATATATGTATATACATATATATATATATATATATATATATATATATATATATATATATATATATATATATATATATATATATTGACAACATGATGTTTACCTTAAAATTTTTTACAGTATATAGTTGTCATCTTAATATGTGCGTATACTATAAGGGGCAAAACAGTATCTTCTCATCCAAGAATTCAATGCTGTGCTTTTCTTACTTGCTTCTGGTATTAAATAAGAATCTAAGTGTAATAATAATCTGTGGCACAAATTATGTTTATCAATATTAACCACTTCTCTTCTAATTGAAATGATTTGCTTTTCCATAATGATTTGTTCTTTGCCAATGTATTTTACTTCTTATATATTGATTTTTGTTCTGTTTTATTTGTACATTTTCTGTTTGGTGATGGTGCTGTAGGTGCTGGGTGCTTACATCTGCCTCACTGACAGCTCTTTCTTTGTATTGGCTTTGGGGATGGGCAGTGCTTTCCTTATGGTAGTTTTGTTGATTCGTTTCCAGCTCTTGATACTGCAGAGGCTCATGCTGGGGCTGCCCCTGCTGCGCCCCTTGGCGGTAAGTCTGAGAGACTATGATCAATATAGGCTTAAGAATTATGTCCCAGCTGAGTGCTGATGCAACTAAAACATATGATTGCACTGGTAGAAGTTCCCCTAAATTTTCCTTCATAGTAGATTAGGAAAATTACAGCATGTTTAGCATGTAGTTACTCATGTCCAGAGGTGTTAGCCAAGTGCTTAATGAGACAACATGGTGATGACAGTTTCTATTGAAGCCCTGCCAGTACTGAAGCTTTTTTGTATCATCCTTAAAAGTTTTGTAATCTTACTTGAAGTGGCACAGTGGTTGACATATGAATGAGAATAGGAAAGATCAAAGACTGGGATCATGAAAATCTCTGTGCTCAGTTCAGACCCATAGTGTTTAATTAAAATAAATCTGAGTAGACATGTACTAAACTTCACTGAATATGGTTTTATTTGTCAGATCTAATACTCTATATGGTAATGATAAAATTTGCTTGTTTGTGAATAACTTCTATGATTCCTTGGCCTTAAAGGTGCAGATATATTGAAAGACAGAAATGTACTAGTTCTGAGACAGTGTAAGAAAAAAATAGGAATATAATGTAAGCACAGAAGGTAGGGGAATAAATGTTGAAGTGGATAATAGGATGAGTGAATTGGTACTGCACTCTGATGAGGGAGTGGGAAGAGGAGGAGGATGGGCAGGGGAGGAGTAGGGAGGGAACAGGAAGTTGTTAGGACAGTGGGTGGATGTGTGAGGGAGTAAGGATAAGATATAGAGAGAATGAAAGGGTGTGCAGTCACTTGTGAGAAATGGAACAGCAAGGTAGGTTTACCTCACACTAAGTATCAGTCATGAAGAGAAAAACTAATCAATTCACACCCTTTGGGACATATTAATGGGTGAGGAGAGGAATGTGGTCAATTACTTTTGATTGTCATTAGGGAGTGTGCTGTAGATCCCAGTGGTAAGCTGTTTCACCTCAGTATTCTAAAGTTTTTGATATTGGCCTTAGAAAGAATGCATACCATAAGGAAATTACTATTTTTTTTAATTACCACTCAGAGGAGTGGTGTTATCTAGACTAAATGAATTATTGCTGGAGTAAGTTTGCTTTCATGCAAGAGAGATGAGATGCTTAATGGTGAGAATACTTCTTAGATATTAAACAGTGATAATGTTGTTATTGTTGGATCATAACTCATAACCTCAGGATGTACTATGATACCATTCAGCTCATTATACAGGAATTACCTGTAGTCAATTTCAATATAATTCCAATCCTTCCTCTTCATAATGCAAGTGACTGCAGTTTCATTGATGAAATGTTCATGAATAAATTAAAAGGCATTCAAGGGGAATGTGTTGTGTCTGCTATTGTGGATGTGATAAGATGAGGGGATGGGCTATAGTGGCCAAGCTAGTGTATCAGACACACCAGCCTTGAGCAACTGAACTTGAAGAAAATTCATGAGGCTGGTTTTCCCATGAAGAACACTTCCTGATGACCATATAGTATCTCATTGTTTGGAATATCAATAGTTGTTAGTAAAAGCACATTTTTCATTAAAATTGCAACTAATGCATGAAATTATTTAATATCCATACACATAACACTTTCCTTTCTGCAGTAATGAGTCTGTTTACTCTTGAAAGGCAGCTCAGCAATGACTCCTATTCTAGTTGTAAGATTCACAAGCACAGCATAGAAATTTTACCAACATTTGATTTCCATTGGTTCATAAGAATGATTTTATATTGTGTGATAAAATAAAGATTTTCTCATATCCATTGATAGAATATGTGAAGCACTCAAGCAAACAGTATTATTTATTTTTCACAAGACAACAGCCCACATCTGTGGATAACATCTGCATAGAGTTGTTCAGCCAAACATGAAAGTACAGTATCCTGAGAGGTATATTTAGTATAAGAACTGCATGATTGCTCCATGAATAACATTATAAAATGCACCATGCATTACTTCATATAGGCATTGTATGCACATAGTAACATATTGTTTTTTACTAGCTGCAGTGAAAGAACTTTAGTGTGTTTTAGTTTGCTTTCACCATAAGATAAAGCAATCATGTATTTAAGTATTGAATGCACTTTAGTTTACCAGTAGGTAATGTATTAATTAAATAAGGTATTATATTCTGTTCAGTAGAAGCTGAACTGAGCAAGCTGTGTGATCCTAGGTGTTTGTAAGCTGAGTGTTGATTACCTGCTGCTGTATATTCACAACTCAGTGATTTTTTGTTTTTTGCTCTTTTCACAAAGAGCATTTCAACATATCTCATAAACAGAGATAATCAATAATAATGACAACATAAAAGAATAATAAACTAGAGATATCAGTGAGTCTATCACTTCTGTTGCCATCAAGTGTTTGAGAGTTGGGCAGCACTGCTACCACACAGTTACCACGGTGGTACGCACTGCATCCTCACAGTTTATTTTTTGTTTAACTGTGTAATAATAGTTACTACTAAAATAATGATTTGTTGCTTACTGTGAGACAGCAGCAAGTACTGTTGTGTTGCCTGTGTGGGGACAGTGCTACCTAATATGTATCTAATTGCAACATTGGCAGTGCATTCATTGTTATATTATGTTTACTAATTCTCCACTTCTAAGGAATGGATATAGTCATTATTATTGCTATTTAGCATTTGTAAAATAGGTCTAAATTCTCTAATTTTGACAAATGTAAAAATTATAAAAGCAATTTGCTTAGGTTCATACAGCCTACTTAGTTCAGCTTCTACTGAATAGACTAAAGATTACTAGTAGATGTGATAACCAAGCAGGTTTCTAATGAGGCCCCTTCCAGTAATGGTGCCAGGGTAGTGCCTGGGCTAATGGCAATGAATGTTGATGGATTATAATTTCAATTTCTTCTTGCCTCTTCACATAAATAGCACTGTCTGACCAGCATGCCCTTGGTAACTGCAGGTGGTGTGCCGTTGGCAGGGATGGCGCCAATAGTTCCAACACAACCAATCATGCCCATGGCTCCAGCCTCCTCCCAAGCACCTGGTACCACAGTCCCCACGTTACATGGAGCCTCCGTACCGGTCCCTGTGCCATCAGCACCCTTGCTGCCATCAGGAACTCAGCCAGTGGGATTGCCGTCATCTCAGCCCATGGTGCCACCAGCACCATCCATGGTGCCATCATCCAAGCCTATGGTGCCTCCAGCATCACAGCCCCTAGTGGCACCAGTAGCTCCCATGGTGCCTCAAGCATCCCAACCCTTGGTGCCACCAGCTTCTCAGCCCTTGGTAGCACCTGTATCTCAGGCAGTGGCAGCATCTCCACAGCCAGCACATGTTAGTAACACCATTTGCTTTCTGTCTTCAGCCCTGTCCATACTTGGGGTGGTGCTGTGCTGCATGAGACAGAAAAATGAGGGGGTTGGGTGAGTGAGTGTCCACACCAGGGGACATAACCCTGCATCGCCTTGCCTGCTTAGTATCATTTGAACTGCTGAAGCAAATGTACACATGGATGCCACCACTGCCAGTGTAGCTATTTTGTGGAGCATTGTGGGAGCTGCTTCCACAAAAATGAAAAAAAAAGAGAGAGTAAGCTTTGGTACAGGGCATGGATGCCCTGATGGGGTGAAAGAGGAACTCCATTCATTGTTGTTACTTTTTGACACCGAATGATGGGAAGGTGAGGCATGGGCGAGTATTGACCCCTCCTGCTATCATACTCCAATTGGCAATCTTACATGTCACCACCAATAAAATGCATCTTGTTGGAGTTGCCCGTGCAGTGCTGCATCACCCTGGTCTCATTCTATATATGGTCATTGGGGGGAATGCAGCATGTGGTGTAGCACGGCACCACCCCTAGTGTGGATGGGCCTTTACATATTTTCTTTAGTTACAAAATGACTCATTGATAATTAAATTAATATTTATGTACCAATTTGTTTGATAATCAAATTTTGACTGTATTAATTCAAGACAAATGTGCAGTATTTACTTTTCTCTTTCCATAGCCAGTCATATAACTTTCCATGGTTACTGTAAATTTGCCTTTTCTTAAATATTCTTCATAGTTATTGTTAAGCTCCTACATTTGATTGAGAACTTTATTATTATTATTATTATTATTACTATTATTATTATTATTATTGTTATTATTATTATTATTATTATTATTATTATCCTTTTCATCATTTACAACCAACAAAATACTGTCTATCTTGCATATCAGCAAGACAGAATTAGTCATTCAAGAGTTTTCAGAATCAATCATTCAAATCTTTTTTTTCCAGATCACTTTCTCCATTTGAAACAGTATCTGCCACCCATACAATTAAAAATTTCATCATGATTACAGGTGGGAGGCATGGTGGCCCCAGTTGCAGTATCCAGTGTTCCAATCACAGCAGCAGTTCCTCCTGGAGCTCCTGTTGCACCCACTGGAGCAGCAGTACAGCGAACTGGCAGTCAGGAGTCTGGGTAAGAGAGGCTATGCCTTTTCTAAATGTTTTGCTGATCAGACCTAGTCAGTACAAAAAGAAGTGCGTTTTGTAGTGTACAAAAAAATGGAAGTTGAATATAAACTTAAGATAGGTGATGTTCGAAAGGAGTGAAAGTCTTAAATGGCATAAGAATTGAATAGCCAAGAGTGTAAAATTAGGCTGAATGGAGGAAAAAATTAAGAAATGTGTGAATTTAATTCTTGGTTTGATTCTGTGCATACTTGGAAGCATGGAAAAGAGATAAGAGAGACATAGAAGAGAGCAAAGTGGTTGGAACTTTGAGCATATGATGAAAAGACAGTAAATTTTGGGATAAAAGGGATTGTATAAAAGAACTGATAAAAAATCTGGGATTTTTTTTTAAATGTTGACTTGCCATCTGACTATTTTTTGCTTCTGATGATGATTTTGAAACAGATTATGAATGTAAACCAACTACACCAGTGTATACAGTTTTTGTAACTTGTTAAACATTTTGTTGCCCTGCTGACTTATGTTGATTTTTTATTTATAGAATGCTGATTTTGGAAATTTTCATTTATAATAATATATAATGTGATTTTTTTTTTCCCTATAGGGGTGCCCAAACTCCTGGTGAGTGGGCTGTGCCTCAGACGAGCAAACTCAAGTTCACCCAGGTGTTCAATATGTCAGACAGGACCAAGTCTGGATACCTCTCTGGGGTACAAGCTAGAAATATACTCATACAGTCGCATTTGCCTCAGCAAATACTGGCACAAATTTGGTAAGTACCTGTTTTATGTGTTGTGTTGTTACTTAAGAGATATTAATGCTTGCAAGGTTGTCTTTTCAGAACATTCTTATGGCCATATGGCCTTTCCTGTCCCCTTCCCTTTCCCTTGGTTGTTTGTGATAGTATTAATCTCCCCCATCACTGTGGGTGTGTTTAGAACTGTGGGGATGGGGCTGGGAAGGGGTAGAAAAGTGTTGATTTGACGGGGAGAGAAACAGCACACCTTTGCCTTTTCTTCCTATTTTTTGGGGGAACAATGCAATCATTTATCTGTTTTTAGAGAAGGAAATGCATTTTTATTTTTTAATAGTGAAAAATAGTGAAAAACATTTCAGACTTTACTTAAATGGATATGTTTGTAAAGTTTCTGGAGACATTGGTGTTCCTATATGATTATAAACATACCCTGAGGCAGGGTGACCTCCTGCTGCTGGTACAAGTTGCCAGAGAGAGAGAGAGAGAGAGAAAATGGTATGCATTTCCTTAGATACCACACACACACACACACACACAAAATATGCCGATCTAGTGGTTATTGTATAAAATATTTCTTTTATGTTATTGTTTTATGTTATGTTGGATTTATTCATTGAGGCTCTATTAAAGAAAAATCAAGGAGGAAATGTAAATTATGTTGTAAGTATTTTATATCTTTTATTAATGGATATTAAAAGTAAGAATTAATGTGAGATAATGTGAAGTGCAAGTGAAAATCATCAAGAAGTAAGTGACTTTGCATTGCAGTGGGAAAACTTGAAGCAGAATTGAGTTATGCATGGTGGATAATGGGAAATTATACCAAGTTATTTTTTCTTTCATGCTAACTTTATACACCACAACACTCAGGGCACTCTCTGATGTGGACAACGATGGGCGGCTGTCATGTGAAGAGTTTGTGCTGGCCATGTATCTCTGTGAGTCAGCCAAGGCAGGAAACAAACTCCCCACTGTCTTGCCAGCAGAACTCATTCCACCCACCAACCGTCGCCAGCGCACCTCCAGCATCCACTCCGCTGGTTCAGCAGGAACCCCGGTTGGTGAGGTGATGGGTGCTCTTGCTGACAGTAAGTGTACTATTCTTTATGTGCTTGATACTTATAGATTTTCATCAACATCAGCCATTTCTGTAGAAGTGATGAGCTGTACTTTGCTTTTAATAATTACTAGTACAGTCATCCCTCGTTATCCACGGGATTTAGGTGACAGACACACCCATGGATAAGGAAACAATCCCCTGAGCCCTCCAAAACCTTGTTTAAGTAAAGAAAGAAAAAAAAAAGTTCGCTCGAAACAGCATGAGATATCAGCGTAAGATATCCCTCCTCATAATTTGTTTAGTATGTTAACATTCTCCTCCAGAGCCATCACCCTTCTTGCATACTTTGGAGTGTCTTCAGCCAGTGTCTTTGCAGGTCTCTTTGGAGCTGTGGCAAAGAATAGCTAATGTTCATACAATAGAAGGTGTGGTGTAGGGCAGCAGGGATAATACTGACATGAGTGAGTTTACTGTGTGACTGAGGACAATGATGCGTGGTCACAGGCTGCAGCAGTGGAGTGTGGGAATACTGCTTGTGCAGTGGGCGGGTGTGTGCGTGTGTGTGTGTGTGTGATACGGTGAGCAGCAAGTGATTTTAGTTTGTGGTTGGCACCAGTCCTTGTACAAATGAAACCATGGAAACTGAAACCATGAAAACAAAAACTACTTTTGTAGTTTTTGTTTTATTCTTGCTGTGCTCTTCTGGAATTATGTTTGTAGGTAATGATTGTTGTCATAGACTACCTAAGTATATTTCTGTAATGTAGTCTCAGTACACATGCCAATGGAGCATTTCACTGTTTATATTTTTATTTTAATCATTTGGCTCTGATGTGAATACTTGGAATTTGGTATTTGAGTATATTAAAAACAGTCTGATAAATCATCTGATAGATGATTGTTATTTTACTGTCAGAAATAATTATACATTTGATGATTGACTTCAATTTAGACTTTAGAAGAGGGTTAATGTCATAAGATCCATGACTTAAAGATAAGTGATGTGACTGTTTCCATTAAGAATATTGGCATTAAAAACACTTTATATGTGTTTTGTAATGCATGGTACACTCTGTGCATTGCCAGACTCCTTTGAGGACAAAAGACGTGAAAACTTTGAGAAAGGCCAGGCAGAGTTGGAGCGGCGGAGGAAGGCTCTCCTTGATGCACAGAGACGTGAAACAGAAGAGAGACTTCGCCGGTGAGTCCTGTCTTGAATGTCTGTAGATCCTTGGGAACACTTGTTTTTTTTAACCTTACAGCACTATTAATTTTTCTTTCCTCCTTTTGTATAGTGCATACAATTAGCATGGTCACATTCTTGCTTTATTGCAGATAACTTTAGTGGTCTTATTTTTTGCCATTGTATGTAAAGAATCATCATAAGGAATGAGTTTTAGAAATCCATTTGATACTAAAGGAGTCTGTAAGACTCATAATTTTTACTAGATTTGACTATTTTTGATACCAGTAGCAAATTTTTTCTGTTGTACACGTCATGATAGTAATGGTACAGTTTTTTTTTTATTTTCTATGCTAATCCATATAATTTTTGTTGATATAAAAATAGCAACATGATGATTGAGTGAAAAAATGTTAAATGATTTTAAGATTTGAAATGGAATAATGATAATTAATTTGTTAAGACTGTCTTTTTTGTATCAGTCCTCTGTTTATGCTAGTTTTACAAGAGGATGTCACTCATACAAAGTGTTTATCATGTGGTGGCTCCATTTACAGTGCTCATTTAGACTGGATAATGTTTTGTAGCTTTGTTCTGAACTTGCCAGATGCATGCCCTCTTTCCTTCTCTTGGATATTAAGTGTGAAACTCTTCAGCCATTCTACACTTACTTTTAAGTTTAAGATTTTTGATTACTGCATTATTGTGTTTGGATTTTCTTGGAAAGATGAGTCTCAAGCCACCATGTCAACAAAATTGATTGTTTTAAAATCTTTGATTTTTCTTTTTATTTTCTCAATTGTTTAAAAAAAATAAATGAAAAAATTGCATTTTTTGGAAAAACATGCAAACTAATGTTTACTTTTATGCTGATAACTTGAAGAGAGAGAGAAGAGGAGGCAAAGAGGGAGAAGGCTCGTCAAGAGGCAGAGCGACGAAGGCAAGAGGAACTAGAGCGTGAGATGCAGCGACAGCGGGAAATAGAAGCTCAACGAGAGCAGGAGAGGAAGCGACAAGAGGACATGAGAGAGCAGGCTCGCAAGTAAGTGTATATTTATATTTTCAAGTTTTGTGATAGAAGAAATTTTATTAATTTCTTAATAAAATTTCTGTAAGAAAAAGTGACCTTCAAAAAGAATTACTCATGGCAAACAAAGGAAAAATGAAAATATTGTTATTTCAAAGATTATAGAATGGCTTTACCCACATGTGAGGAACATGTCCTTACAGTAAAGATTGTAGGAGGAGTTAGATTTTAAAAATTTCATTGGGAGAGGGTTAGAGGGCCAGTTCTTTGAAAATTGTGAGTATAGAGGACTTTTGACTAGCACTTATTTATTTAATGATCTTGAGTTTCCATGAAAACTTCATGACAAAAGAATGAATGATATGAATAGAAAAAAAGGAAAAAAAGAGGATGGGCTGTTAATCCATCATCCACACATTAGGTGTGTTTCATTACACAAGCTTTTCAACATCGAGTTTGTATATTTGCATTGTAGTTACCTATTGCTTTGTCTTTGTTGATGCCCCCTCCTTTTTTTTTTTTTTTTTTTTTTTTTTTTTTTTTTTTTTTTTTTTTTTTTTTACTAATGATTTTCTGTTTAGCATTTCAATGAATAATTACTTTTGATATCATCAGGGATGCTGAGTTGCAGAGACAGCAAGAATGGGAAAAACAGAGACTACAAGAACTCATGAATGTGAGGCAGCGACAGCAGGAAAACCTTTTATCTCTCAAGGCCAAGAACCAAAGTCTTTCCATAGAGTTCACAACAAAGGTTTGAGTGAAGCTCTTCTTTGATACATTATAATCTCTGGAAATCTCAACTGTTTTTATTTATTTTTATTTGTTTATTTATTTCCTGTCCAAAAACAACACGAACATCTGCAACAGAACATTTTAGTTTAACTCCTCTCTTGCCAAATTGTATTGTCATTACTTCACTTATCAGAAAATCTGCAACATAAGATTTTGGATACTATCATATTTGTTTATCAGTGTGTAATGTTTGGTTTCAACTGAATGAGCAGAAATGAATGAGTTTGGTTGGCATTTACTAGTCTCTAAGGCTCTGAACCTGAGTAGCACGTGTGTATAAGAGAAATATAATGTTTTAACTTTTCTGTAACATCCCTATTAAATTCATTAACTGTAAATTGCTTTGTAATTT
Source organism: Scylla paramamosain (assembly GCF_035594125.1). Taxonomy (NCBI): domain Eukaryota; kingdom Metazoa; phylum Arthropoda; class Malacostraca; order Decapoda; family Portunidae; genus Scylla; species Scylla paramamosain. Next base: position 666,120 of record NC_087166.1, read on the forward strand.
AAAATACATATTGAATATCATAATGTGTTGTACTGTTTCAGAAAATACATTGATGAAGTTCTTTTATAGCATCTGAGAATAGAGGGAGGGATTTCTTGGAGAAGTATAGAGCAGAGTTGTAAAAATTACCCTACTCTAAGACATTAATTTGATATTAATCAAAGTAGAAGTAGATCAAGAAGCCATCTCTATTTTGACTACTTGTCTTTAAGAGGGATGTCTTCCTGGTATGAAGATAAATATATGCTCTGATTCATGGTCAAAAGCATGAGCCCTTATTGGAATCCATTTTCACTTACCACTCTGAAGATTTTAGTTAGGCTTCAATAAAACATGTAATGAGCAGTTTGGTTTCATTGTTGTAAGAACTGAGCATATATAATGTTTGATTTCTTTTATACAGGAAGACCGAGTTAAGGAGTTAACTCAAAAGATCAGTGAAACCAGACAAGGAGTGACAGAAGTAAAAGCCACCATTGACACTATGCGATCCACTAGGGACACCTACATGGCTGACATGAATCAGCTGAAGGCAGCTGCTCGGGAGCAGAATCAGAGGTCAGCCACAGAGCCTCATTATTCATACCTTAGTACTGTGTGTGTGTGTGTGTGTGTGTGTGTGTGTGTGTGTGTGTGTGTAGACATAAATAAATGTAAATATTTGTACATATAAGACTAAATAGATGGTGGTATTACTTGCATGTTATTTCTTGTAAACAAACTTATTTGTAATCTCTAGCTATATGTCTTTACATAAGTCAGAATCTTGTTTATCATATGTTTTGAGTTAAAATTCCTTACTTCCTCCTCCTACATTATTTCTTAGGTTGTTAGTTTTGAATCAAGAAAAGGCACGTCTCAAGGCTCGCAGTACAGCTGCTGCAGGAGCAAGTGGAGCAGAGCAGGCAGCTGTAGATGCCTCCTTTACAAGCAAGCAGATGGTCATCAAGCAACTACAGGAGAAGGTTGACAGCTTGCAAGCAGAGGTAACACAAACACAACATGAATTAATCCATTATTATGACATTGGTTATTCATGGAACAGGTATTAATAATCAAATCTCTTGAAGGCAGTTTTGTCTCATTACTTTTGTATTGTAGTACATGATGTTTATGCTAATTGGTAATTCTGTCCACCTTTTATAATCCTTATATGTGACATTATTATAGAAACAACTTGTCACCTTTTCCTACATATTTAACAGTTAATTATCACACAACTTATCAGTTACTTGGATGGTGTATTTCTGTGTGGAGCTTAAATTCTCATGTACACATAAAAGGAAAATGAATAATGGATAATTTATCCATGTTTCACATTCTGAATAAATGCCAAACTCACCAGTTGTCAGCCAAAGAGGAAGATGTGAATAACAACATCACAGATTTGAGTCACATGAAGGAAGAAATACATGCCACCGCTGAAAGATGTTCCAGCGTCTTCATTGAATACTCAGACAAACGAAAGCAGGTAATTAACTTATGTACAGATCACTTAACCTTTGTCATGAAATGTTTTCAAGGCTTCTGCTTATAGTTATATTGGATTATAGGAATATTTTCTAATGTGTATTTTGATATTTTGAACTCCCTTTTGACATGTTTGTCTCTAAACATGTTCTGTTGAGTAATATATTGGCCTCAGGTTAATACATATTTTTCACTTTTTATATTTTAAAGTAACTTTAGATTTATAGATGTATACACATCACTCATTGATCTTTCCTTAAACATGTAGGTGATAGATCCTTTTGCTTTCAAGCTCTGTATATTTTTGTTATTTATTTTGGTACTTTGTTGAAATATTCTTGACATATTTCTGATTCACTCGTGCCTGGTCGCATCCTTTAAACCGTGAACTACTACAAAACACATAGAGGTGTAATAAAGTAATCTGTACCATTCCTTGAGCTGTAAGATCATAATTTCTACTTCCTTTGAGCATTGACTACGGGTTGAATAGTTTTCTAACATTTTTTAATTGTAATTCCATTGATATATTTTACATGAGTTTGAGCTTTAAGGTAAGTAAGAAATTTACATTTGAATATTAATATGGCAGTTGTTTACATCATTATTGCTAAATTTTATTTGTTGACATGTGCTTGACCAGAAGTGCTTAATTTTACTAAGTAAAAGGGATGAGTTCCAAAATGTACTATATTAAATTGTAGATTTTTTTTCAGTGTGTATTTGAAAGTAATGAAGGCATAATGTTATTCTAAATTAGTATCTAATATCAAATCTCTTGCAGTTTATATTAATGGCATATTTATATAATACTGGTTCTTTTATTGTTTATGTTATCATTATGAATTTGGCAGGTGATGTCTCTTCGAGAAAAGCTTCTGAATCCAGATGCTGCGTGGGGTGATGCTGCTAGTTCATCTTGGGCAGGTAAAGGGTTTGACAGTGGTGGGGCTGGTGCCTGGACTAGTGCATGGCCCCCCAGTCAGCCCAAAGATGCATGGCCCAGTAGCAGGGGTGATGTTAGTGGCGCCCCCACCAGTAGTCAACAACCTCAACAGGAACAGGAACAGGAACAGGAACAGGAACAGGAACAGCAGGAACCAGAGTTGCAGCAGCAGCAGCAACAACAGCAGCAGCAGCAGCAGCAGCAGCCACCACCAGTGCCACCACCACCAACACAACAACCCACAGCAGAACATCATCAACCTCCAGCACGTCCCCCGCCCCCTTCCACAACCACCACCTCCTCCACTATGCCCCTCATGGCCACTACTGGCACTGTTCATGAGAAGCCGGCAGTACCCCCAGCCCCCCAGAAAGCTGATGGCATCAGCAAAACCAACTCCACTTTCATCACCAACAATACCAGTGCTGTGGGCTGGGGGGTCCACAATTCCACAACCTCCTCTTCCTCAACCACCACCACAGCTCCTTGGGGGGCATTCTCCACCACAACCACCACCACCATCTCATCTACCACTTCTACCACACTTTCAGGTATACCTTTCAACACACACCAACAACCATCTTTCCTATCAATCTTGAACTTTTGTGTACTGCATGAGTCTTTCTCAGTGAAGGCTGGACATCTTATTATTCCTATTTTGTTGTCTTTTCTTTTAAAGGTTTAGGATAGGTGTCTGAAAATTTACTCTCCTAGACTAATGGTTATCAATTTTTAAAAGCAATAGTCTGATGTTTCATATGAAGTAATTAAAGATTCTTTAATCATAAATTACAAGTTTTAGGCTGTAGTAAGATGTCTGATACATTTGGGAAAGTGACATGCAGTATACTATTAATAAAATAGGTTTCTGATACCACTTGTGCCTATTAAATATTTATATTATTGATCAAGAACTCGATATGCAGTAGCCTTTCATAATATTACTTTCTCATTTATATTTTTTATGAAAACCACATAGCTTAGAATCAAATTAAATATCTGTGAAATAATTTATTAGTTATCAGTTTAATCTCTTCATATGAATAGTGGAATTCCTTCCCCTGAATTTCTTATCTTTCCCTGAGAAACTGTAAGTAACAAAAGTGACTGTGAGGTGAATATGTTGCACAATACAAGTATGGAAAAATACAAGTTTGGCTAGAGGCTTCATGAAAGAGTGATTTTCTTCAGTCACTTCGCTGTTGAATCAAATTTATAAAGGAAATATGTTTTAGGATCATGCCTTCTGAAACATTATTATTTATTTTTTTTATTTTTAATTTTATCTCATTTGATATCAAAACATTTAAAAGAGTAACAGTATTAATTTATTGTTATTGCAGACAAATATATAGTTATGAAATGGGAAAGGTTGTGTTGGTTACAAAAATAAATTCAAGATTTGTTATTGGCATAGTGTGGGAGGAGCTAAAACATTTGAAACTCTAAAGGGAGTTTAGAGAGTGACAGATCTGTCATTGGATGCAAAATAATTATGTGTGCAGGGATTGTCTTACCAACTGTTTCATGCAGTTATGAAGCTCAGGATTTGAATTTAAGTTTGTAGAAAAGCATAAAGATGCCAGAAATGGACTGCTGTTAACAACTGCAGCACATGGTTTGATATTGGGAAGCACTAGAGAAATGTGTGGAAATCTGCAACTTGTTAAAGAAAAGACAATGAAATGTTAAAATCATTTGATAATTTGGACACAATTAAGATTCTTCATAATGAAGTAACACATAATTGTAGCAGATAAATAAATAGAAATTATTTTTGTTATCTTGGTTATGAAAATATCTAAAATCTGATAAAATCCTCTGATGATATAAACAAAAGTAAACTGTTGCCATGATAAGTACTTAACACCGTGTAAATTATTTAGTTTGTACACTGACAAATTCATGTTTGAATAAGGTTGCACAAGGTGATGTTTCAGTTTGTGGAAATATATTTCAGTCCCAACTTTAGAGTTAGGAGTGATATGGTGTATAAGAAAACAAAATGCTTTTGAAAACCAGAACCTTATGAAATGTGAGGAACTGAATTTAAGAAGCTATGTGAATTATTTGTAGAAAGAAGCATGGATTTCCATATTTATTCTCTGGAATTGGAAATATTATAATGTATGAGAATATAAGACAGTATTGCAGATTTACAAAAATGACAAATGTTTGCATAGTGTCAAAAAAGCTTTCACAAGAAAATTGAGCTGTTTAATGAGAAGAATGGCTAGAGAGATGTTCTTCTGTTGAGATTGTTTTACACTAGATATCAAGAGTTATCAGAGTTGCTTAATATCTCCACAGATGGGATAGCAAGGTTCTGTATATCACTTGGGATGAACACGAAGAGAAAGTTGTAAGAGGGAGTAGTGGTACTGGTTGAATTACATGAAACTGAAACTTGGAATGTGGGAGCAGCCTGAAGAAAAGCTAAATGAAATGGTGATACAGTATCTGAGAAGTATGTATGGAGTAACAAATATGGATTGAGTGAGCAATAAGGAATTATGAAAGAGAAACGGTTGATTGAGCAAAATAGAAAATAGTCTGATAGTTTTGGTGTATGGCAAGAATAAAAAAAACAAGCGGGATCTGATACAAATTTTAAACCAAAGAGGAATAGGAGGATTGGACAGCATGAAGAGGGCCTTTGATTTTTGTGGTGCAAGGGAAGTGGTTATGCATGTTAGGGACAAATGAAGCAGCTATGAATACATAAATGGAACTTTGAAGGAGGTTTGCCCATATCTGGTGCAGTCAGCTGATTGGCTCATGTGTAATTTAGCAGACTGATGTATGGTGGTGCTGATGGTGATTATTTATTTTTTGTAAGTGACTATAGTAAACATGTTTTTTTTCTCATTATGATGTATTTTTAATTAATCTGATTCAGAAGGCAATTATGTTCATGTTGACCCAATTTCATAACAGTAATACACCTGTGTGTGCATTAGTCGATCTTACTGTTTTTGTAAGTTTAAATAATTTGCCAAGATGCCAGAACTTGTATTTTTCTATCTACATAAAACTGCATTCCAGAAGTAGTGTTAGTTGGGATAAGGCTAGCACAGAAACCTTAATCTTAAACATAACCTAAGGAATTACTCCCCTCTTCAAAATTCTTTTGAGACATTAGAAGCCAAGACTGCTGGAGATAGGTTCCCTGTTAGTTGTGTGTCCCTCCTGTCAGTGTGGGAAACAGTTGTCTGTCATTGCAGGTAGCCTCACAAGCACAACATTAAGGTGGACACTCACTTTGAATATGAATTACTTTATCTTTATATCATACATCTTCCTGTTTCACCACATGTATATCACCCAGTAGATTTTTTATGAAGGCATATGACATGTAATTAGTAACTTTCAGATCAGCATTTTCAAGTCTGTCCTTTTGATGTCTTATGAAGTATTTATTAATTTAAGATAATTTTGATCCCCTGCATTTTTCATTGAAATGACAAGTCAGTCTTACTATTCATTTAGTGATGATTTCATAAGATCAGACATTGATGGTGTCAGTATGTTTTGATACATCAACTGGGAAATACAATTCAAAATTGCTCTTCACATAATGATATTCAGTGCACTCAGTAATGGCTTACACACATTGGAGTTGCCATCGTTAATCTTCAGATAAAATTTGAGATTCAGATGCTCAGAAGAAAGGTCATATACTTTCAAAGATTTATAATTATACATCAATATTCAGTTACCAGTTAAAAGTAGGCTTTAATATTCAAAATATTATTTTGAAACTATTTGTAGGAAGTATAGTAGGGTTTCCTCTTTTTTTTTTTTTTTTTTTTTTTTATTTCTAAATGTGGTTGAGAATTTGATGCATCTATGATCCTCAGTAAGCTTCATTTCAACTGGAAAAGGAGATGCACAAAATGGGCTCCAGATAGGTAGTGGAAATTTGGATGTCATTTTCTTGGCCTTACCCAGGGAAGGTTTATATTTTCTATTCATACTGTTCCATATTTCATATAAAGTAAAATATTATTAAGTAAAGGTTAAAAAATATATATCATCAAGAAATTAGTGTACCTTATTGTAGTGTTTTTTGTAAGATAGCAATTACATTCAACCACAAAGAATAATATATATTTATATTTTACATAGATCAGAATTTCAAGTATTTCAATGATTACTAAATTTTATGTAGATCCCTTGTCTTGGCTACCCACCCTTAAAGTGGATATCAGCCTGGTATGTATGGAGATCAGATTTGATCTTTGATAGATTTTATTAGGCATTGTAAATTTTTAAATAAGATAAGAGAATTTGGTGACAAAAAGTAAATAACCAATTCAGAATTTTTAATTCAGAATATATATATATATATATATATATATATATATATATATATATATATATATATATATATATATATATATATATATATTATATATATATCACTTTACATCTTTCATCATTGTCATGATTTTTAATATCATAATCATTAACGTATCCCGATTCCTTCCCTGGGTCTGCTATTTCTTTTAATGTCCACTGTTCACCTTGTTTAGATTAGACTTTTGTGACCCCAGCAGCTGTTACTGTATAGCTTGAGAGTATTCAGTACCATATCCTGCCCTTAGTTAACCATAGCAATTAGATCCACAGTATGACCATAAGATCTCAGTAGCTGGTGGAGTCACATGCTAGATGTAAATGATTCAGTCTGTGTGCCTTGCAATTGGTCTTGGAGTAAACACCATGCACTTTTTATTGCTTCACCTGCTGAAGAATATGGAAGTAAAATCATCATTTCATTGTAAGTTGAAAACTTGTAGTGAATCTGAATATGGAAATGAGATTTATGGTACACAAAACTTTAGGGTCTGCTATAACTTTTTATAGACGTCAAGTATAGGGAACCTTCTAAAAGTGAAAACTTGAAGGACAGCCCACTTGCAAATAATGCCAAAAGTGTATAATAAGGATGATAGAGAAGGCATTCTTAGTGTATACCCAGTAAACATGCCCACCACTGCCATGATGCCACTACCACCACTACCACTGCCACACCACCACCACCACCATCATACACTACTGTTACCACCACCACTACCACACCACCACTGCCACTGCTACCACCACCACCACTGCCACACCACCACCCCCACCCCCACTACCACCACCACCACTGTTAGGCATGTGGGAGTATTGCATTATTTACAAATTCAGTTGATATATGGTAAAGGTTCAGTGTCAGTTACCGTAAGTGCCACTTTTACGCTCAATTTCAATAGAACTGGGCTCTTGAGTATTTTTTCACATCACCTTTGAGACTGAAGTTCAGGATACTTCACTGCATTAAAATTACTTCACTGGACATATTCTTCTATAGGTGAAGTGTAACTTGTTCTGCACAATTTAGTGTACAATTGCACTGAATGAAGTAGGAATTGCACTTAGTATCCCTTAGCTGTCACTTGCTTTAGGAGGATGTTCAAGGGATAATGTGGAGACTGGGTGAATTTCCCTATATTGCTCAATCATCTGCAGTGTCATGTAGTAAATTGTTGATACACATGAACTAGTTGACAACTGACATAGAAAACTATTTCACAAACTGACATGCAGTACAGGTGCTTAACAGCAATATCTTTTTTTTTTTTTTTTTTTTTTTTTTTTTTTTTTTTTTTTTTTTGTAAAAATTTTCTTTCATTCACTTGTTGTGTTTATTATATTACTTCTGTGTTAAGTTTTAAGCTTTTATATTATGGTGTTGAAATTGGGGTATTTGATTTGCTTTTGATGACTTTGTTCTTAATAATTTTTATTTATTTTTTATTTATTTATTTTATTTTTTATCTAATGTTTAATGTAGGTACAACTATGCAATTTAGCTGTCATTGTTTAGGCTGTGGCATAATTTTTTTTCAGGGACCTGTTGAGAGGATAGATTTTGTTGTTTTGTTTATTTATACCACATATTTTAATTGATGTTCAGTTAAACAAAGTCAGGTTAATAATATATATATATATATATATATATATATATATATATATATATATATATATATATATATATATATATATATATATATATATATATATATATATATACACACACACACACACACACACATATAAACTGGTATATAGATTGGAAGAAGACAAAAATAGAAGAAACTGAAAGAATCAAGATAAACACCAATTGAAGGCTGTGTATAGTAATATATAGCAATGTGAAGATCCATGCTGCAATAACAGGCCAGATTTGATACTTACTGCTCAGCAGTTTGATCTGTGTTGATCTATGTAGCTCAGCAGTGTTTTCTTTCACAAGCAGATGGACCTATTTGCTGCTAATGGAATATGGTTTTTATTGAGTAATATACATTAGCTATCATTGAAGTGATAAGCTTTTAGTGTGTAATTACATAAGTATTTTTTATAGTATGCTCTTAACTATTGGTGAGGAGTATGTTCAAATTTAAAAGTACTTGATATTTTTTATTTGATAATACTTTGAATTTTTCAAAATGTAAATGACATTTCTCCACCAATGAAAATATACTTTTTTGGAAGTATTTTGTGGGTTATGATGTGATGATACAGGTTGACCCCAGAAGTATGGCAATACAAAAGAAAGACTTAAAATTTGATTAAATATATTGTTAATAGTCCTTCTGAAAGGGGGCAGTAGAAGGACTGCAAAATACTTGTAAAAAGCCAGTCTGATTTACTTTTGTGTAATTTACCACATGCCTGATCTCAGACTCTGGTCAATTGAAGAGTATTCTAATGTTTTGATGCATTTAAAATTTGTTTCAGCTTATAAACCAATAATTGAGAGTTTACTATACTAATACCATTTTTTAAAAACAGTATGCAGTGGTAAAGTAAGACATGTTTCATAGCAGCTCAGTTAATGTTGCTCTTGTCAAAATAGTTTGATCCTTAGTAAAATGTAACTGAAGATACCATAAAAGTATTTAATGTAATTTACTATAAATTATCTAAATTGAATACTGCCTTACCATTATCTTAATTGAAATAGTTTCTTTGGAAGTTTATCAAGGTATTAATTTGTAGTACACGTAAGGGTTCATATGGATATAATTATTTACCATATCTCTTTCTCCATAAATATTAAGAGTGAATTTAGTTCAACGTTGAATAGATACCTACCCCTTAAAGATAACTAAAACTTTGATTTAATCAGCTGTTAATCTACACCTAAATTTTATCACTTGATCGTGAAAAAAAAAATTGACCGACAAGACTGATTACAGGATGGCACAGCAGTCTTGTGTGACTGCTCTTGTAGTGATTTTTCACTTCCATTATGGGGTATTACCCATTTTAGCCACCATCACAACAGTCCCAAGTGATGTCTACTCATAGCAACTGTGGCATAAGACATACTAAGGAATGGGATGGTTGGGATATTAACCTCAGGTGCTGAATTGACCACATTTGCTCATTGACATCAATCCAGCATTAAACACAGATCATGAAGAACTGCAGCTTTTTATTATTGGGCTTAAAATAAGTACTTATGAACAGAATTCTGTAATGTATTGTTTTTGGGTGACATCATGAAATGACTGGCTGCTGTCTATGTATGATATTGTCATGCTTTATGGGAAGCAGCTTGATAAATGTTGACACTGTGGTGTAGATGCCTTAATGTGGCATTCTTTCACTTACTAGAAAGAAGAAAGTTGACATAAATTTACATGCATTTACCACTTGTTAAAAAACTAACAATCAGCTGATTATGTCGAAGTTGTTATCATAATTAATGTAGATTGTATTGCTAATACATATAATTAACCTAAATTTTAAGATTTAAGGGGTGTGGAACAATAATTGTAAGTTAATATACTAATTTTCTCTCAAATTTTAACTTACTATTAACATCTGAATGTTTGCTTTTTGTGCTCATGTGCTTTACATTAATTACATTGAACTGGAAATAGGATCCTTATAGGAGGCTTTCTTGAACTCCAAAGAAGAAAATGATCTGAGATCTTAAGATTTCCTTTTGAAATTACATGATGAGAGGTTCAATGACATTCTGTAGCTGTGAGGGAATTACCTTAACAGCAGTAGTGATATACTTACAATGGAAATTACTTTCTTTTTTACTCATGTACATATAGATACATAAACCTGTAGGTGTTCTACTGTTGTGTCAATGCTAGATGCTGACCTCACCTATTACCTTCAGATAAAGAAGAAAATGCTGTACCTGGTGAAAACAAAGAGGGAGTCATGAAACGTCGAGCACTGTACCAGTTTGATGCTCGCAATGCTGATGAGATCAGCTTCATGCCTGGAGACATTATTGTGGTATGGAACATTGCAGCAGTAATAGAGACTGATCATGAACTGGCCAGATGATGCTCTATTAGATTAGATGTAATGGTTCACTCTTCTTGAACAGTCCATGCAACTGATGTTCCTTGTGTTATCTTTCAGGTAACAATGACAGAGGGAGTTGAGCCAGGATGGTTAGGAGGTGAACTTCATGGCCAGACTGGCTGGTTCCCTGAGGCATACACAGAGCCACTAGACACCAGGGAGGCAGAAGTTGCATCGGAATCCCTCGTCAGGACACAGCTGGAGTAAGTGAAGTGACCCATAATACTTTTTAACAACCACTTCTTATATGTGGAACTTTATATTTCATTGACTGATTAACTAACTTTGTCTTTAGGAAATGTATATGACTCTATTTAACTTGTATTTATTGTCTGTTTTGCAGAAACATTCCAGAGGAAGCAGGAGCAAGTGTAGGAGTACAGCAAAGTGTAATAGGTGAGGCATTGGCTGTATTCCCATGGAGAGCCAAGCAGAGAAACCATCTATCGTTCAATAAAGGAGACCGTATCACTGTTAGGGAGCAACAGGTAAGAAGAGTTGAACACCTCATGATCTCTCTCTCTCTCTCTCTCTCTCTCTCTCTCTCTCTCTCTCTCTCTCTCTCTCTCTCTCTCTCTCTCTCTCTCTCTCTCTCTCTCTCTCTCTCTCTCTCTCTCTCTCTCTCTCTCTCTCTCTCTCTCTCTCTCTTTTTGTGTGTGTGTGTTTACCTACAGGTAAAGAGCTATGCTAACTGTCCTATCTCATTATCTGCTAGTAAGTCTTTAAAGCCATGAATACTTCTTCCCTGGATCACTCTTTCATCCAGATTGTTCCATGCTTCTTTACTTCAGGGGAAAGCTTTGCTTCTTAATTTCTCTCCTGCAAGTAAGTGTTATTCATTGCTTCAAAAACCCTGAAACACTCTGATACAAGCACACATGGCATGATGAAATACATATACATATACAGTATTCCTGCCCGAATTTGCAGTTTGTCATTCATGGATTCACATATTTGCAAATAAAAAAAATAAATAAATAAAAATAATAATGGGGGAAGATAGAACTCTAAAGTAACATCTTAATTTTGGGTGACAAGTCACCCCAGGGCCCACACTGGTTTATTAAACTTAACCTCAATCTCAAATCACAAAATGATTAGCAAGGTAATATTAAAGGCAAACTGGATTGAATTCATTGTAGCAGACACTCTCAGCAAAGGAACTCACAAAGGTGGCAAACTACTGGAGTGATCAGCTGACCTGCTTCATCTTGTGACCACAACTTGCCAACTTAAAAAAAAAATAGCCAACATGGTGGTGGTCAAGATTATGCAGAATATTCCATCTAGTTTCCCTTGAAATGTTGCTGACTTTGAATCTTGGTACAAAATTCTTGAGAAACTGTCTCGTGTGACTGCACCTTTATTTTTTTCTCAAGGTCAGCAAGCAGAGGTCACAAGAAGAGGAAGAAGATCAGCTGATTGCTCCATTAGTTTGCTACCTGCGTGTTCCTCTGTTGAATCTGCCACAATGAGTTCATTGAGGCTTACCTTTGCCTTGGGCTTAATAAGTGTGAGAAAGCTATTTATGACCCTTGTGGCAATTGTGTCATGGATTCAGTTAATCACTAATCATTTTATATATTATGTCATGTCTTAAATCTACATGCAGAAATTGTAGAGACATGAAGGCTTTGTTGTTCATAGCCAGTATCTTCATGACCAGGAGATGGGAAAAAAGAAAACAGGATATAAAAGACAACTTGCATGACACATTGCATGACTTTAGAGGGTTTTACAAAGTCAGTAAAAGGAAGAAAGCATTATTACATAGGTACATAATACACAGTAAATATAATACACCCACACTTTTATTTCCCGTTCAGGAGCAATGGTGGTATGGAGAACTGAACAATGTGGGGGGCTGGTTCCCAAGATCATTTGCACGCATGGTGTCTGGTCCTGCTGCTGTCACTTCGCCAGTCACTACTCCTCAGGAGGCCCCAGAGGAACCACCTATGCCAGATAATCTTGTCCATGATGATGTGTCAGAGTTTTATCAAGCTCTGTATCCCTATCAGGTAACATTAAGCACTGGTTCTTTTTTTGCCTTTTGCTTTTCTTGATTGAAAATTTCTTAAAGGTACTTCACAGATTGTATGCATTTGTCACAACAGAATTTTTGGGTCTTGGCCAGAACACTCAAGCATATGGTAGTTGTACTTCAGTCTAGGTGACTATGAAGAAGAAATGGTAGAAAAATTAGTTAAATGTAGAAAAGAAGTCAGTAAAGCAAAGATAAGGAATAGGTGAAGTGTTTACTACATAAACTTTAGAAGTATTTTAAGTAAAATAGACATGCTTAAAAGAATTACATGTGTAGAAAACTTTGATATTGCATTAATAAAAATGTGGTTAAATATGTTGGGGAAAGTATTTCATCCTAGGGTTTGGATAGGTTACACATTACTTTACAAGGACAGGGAAAGGAGGAGGAAGGAGCAATATTGTGCTCTATGTTAGACACACATTACAGTGTTGTGTTAACTGCGGCGTGAAAGTAGAAATGTAGGTTAATGTCAAGGAGGATGAACAGTGTTATTGGAATTACTGCTTTAGAGTACTTTGTGCATTCTTGTTACCCATATTGCAAAAAGTATATAAGTCTGTTAGAATCAGTACAGAGGAGAATGACTAAAAAGATAAAAAAAATAAGAATATTTATGCAATGAGATTGAAGCATGTTTGCTACAGGGACTACCACATATAGGCCTAGTGGTTTTTTGCAGCTTCCCTTATTTTCTTATGTTCTTATGCTCCTGTGAGTTCAGATTTACTGATTCTGTTGTTTGACATCTCATCAAATTATCTTCCTGACAGTCTGGAGAGCCTGGTGACCTTACCTTCAATGCTGGTGAGATAATCCTAGTTGTGAAGAAAGAGGGTGACTGGTGGCATGGAGTTGCTAACCAGAACACTGGCATCTTCCCTTCCAACTATGTGGAGCGTATGCCTAACCAGGTGAGTAAGCAGGGCATTCATATATATATATATATATATATATATATATATATATATATATATATATATATATATATATATATATATATATATATATATAATTTATTTATTGATTTACATATATATTTGTATACTTTGTATTTCCATATTTACTTATTTAATGTTTGTTTATTTATGTATGTTTTAATTTCTTTTATTTATTTATTTAATTATATACTCATTTGTTTATTTGTTCACTCATTAATTTATATATATATATATATATATATATATATATATATATATATATATATATATATATATATATATATATATATATATATATACACATATATATATTGATGTATGTATGTATATGCTTTTTGTGTTAGCATTTATGAATTTTGTTTCACAACTTAACATTGTACTGAATAAAAGTTAGAGGATGAGTTATGTTGCTTAACACTATATAACCATATAAGAATATCTTGTTATGTCATCATACAGTTGAGTAGTAAGTCAGTTACATATTTGTTGTCTTTTCCAAATATGCCCTTCTTCAAAATTTATGCTTTACTCATGTGAATTTTACACTCATGAACAGTCTTTTAAATATGACGTGTGTGCATATGAATATACATTTTTTGTCTATATGTAAATATATTAATTGTTACTTGAAAGCTTTTTTTGAAGCTTTTAAGATTTAACGTCATTTAAGGCAAGTATATTAAGGTAAACTGCCCACTGGTTTACTTAAACATGCAGGATTCTTTGATGCCTTAATGTAGCTGCCATTAATCTTTCAACATGGCAGTTTATAACAAGTGCAGGAGACAAAGTTGAGGAAGAGCCTGAGGTGGCAGCTCCCTTGAAGGATGAGGTGGCATTGGGGGAGGAGCAGGCTGAGGCAGACCATCAGGTGGTAGCCAATGAAGAAAGTAAAGAGGAGGTATCACAGACTTTAATACTTTTCTCTTAATTTGGTGATGGAAGTGACGGGTTTGTCTATGTGGCTGAGAAATGAAAGAGGTGGAGGGTTGCTTGTTTGCTTGGTTAGCCTAGCAGAGGAATTCTCTTCCTACCTGACATTGATTTATGTTGGGAGTTTTCTGTAGATAACTTACAGTCTTGTGAAATGAGGTTACTGAACATTCTCAGATTTATGATAATTTGCAGAATGGAATTAGTGTGCCTATTTATGGTAGTGTATATAACTTTTCAACTTGCAGTTGCATGATTGCTTCCATGATCTGCTAATAGTACCTCTGTTCTTGATCCTTACTGGCCTTAACCAGCAAAAGTATCTTTTCTGCCAAGAATGATGGTTGTCTTTGAGCAAAGATTTGCTTACGTATGCTGCGAATTGGTGAGAAAATTTTTTCTCACTTCACAGTGATTCTGATTGCAATAATCATAATTTGCTAGATCTGGCATTACTGAGGATATGTGCTTATGTTTTTGTGCTAAGAAAAACTACACACAATGTTTTCATAAAAATTTTCATAGGTATTTACATGTGCTGACATGAAATGATACTTTGTAGCTTTTTTCAATTTTGTCTTTTTTTTTTATTTTACATATTGAAAAAAAATAATAATAAGCTGAATGATTATCTGTATGTATGTGAATCATTAGTTTCAAAGTCTTAAGCTAGGTAAATATGTAGATTATTTATTACATAGAAATTTTCTTCTGTCTGAAAAGAGACAAATATTTGTTATTTTGAATTGATTAATGAAATTAAAATCTTATAAAACTTAGTATGTGTTGTCAAAAAAGTTGTATTCACAGAATGCTTGTGGTGTACAAGTTAGAAGTGTGATGATTACAGTTTGATAAAATTCATATATATTTCACTTGAGAAGCAAAGCCACCATTGTGGGCTACAATGAACTGTATGGCATCTAGCAATTATTATTCATATCTTGTATGAAATTAATGATAACATTTGTATTACAAATAAATGTACTTTCATTTTTATCATTTCATAAAGTTGAGGCTTGATAACATACTCTAGAATAGCAGAGAAGTACATAAACTGGAGGCCAAATACTTTGTCTCCCAGAAATTAATGTGGGTACATAGTCATGTTTATGTCAGTGTATCTTTGTTATAGTATGACTTAATGCTTCACTTAGGGTTGGCATAATTCTATATTGAAGTAAGTTAAGTGGTGTGGCATAACCATAGCATACATGCCAAAGCCATTTAGCTAATACAAAACCTTGGCAAATTCTGTGATTTGGAAGTCAGAGCATTTATATGAATGTAAAGAGAGATTTAAGTGAAAGTATCCTCCTGCCAAACTTTGATGGATGGATCAGAGACCTTGACATGGAAAAAGTGCACAACAATAGTGACAGTGTTCTCTTTCAGAAGGACATATGGAATCACAAGATGGTAGCATAGGAACAGTGAGAGTGTGCATGAGAAATATGATGTGATCACCTATGCAAGAAGTGTAGATTGTAGAATGGTGGAATGGGTGAAAAGGAATGCACTGAGATAGTATGGCCATATTAAGCGGATGAAAAACAAAAAAATTATAAAGAACATGTGTGAGCTAAGTTAAATGTGCTAATAGGAGGGAAAGGCAATGTGGAAAATAGGATAGGGTAAAGTAGTACAGGTCGACCATAACTAATCTGGCACTAATTTCGGATAGCATAATTTCAAATTTCCCGAGTTGCCACACCAACCTGCTGCTGCTGCCGTTTGTCAGAAAGATGATAATATATATATATATATATATATATATATATATATATATATATATATATATATATATATATATATATATATATATATATATATATATTGTGTGTGTCTTTGTATATACACAGCCAGGTTACTGCTGATGTGAATTGTGTCTAACATGAGGGGACAGTGTTAGCACTCACTATTTCATGAGTGCAAAGCTGTGGCCTTCATCGTTAAATGCAAATAAGAAACAATAATTTCCTAGTGGTGTTAGCAGGTGGGGACTTCCCTGCCACAGGTCATGAGACAAGTGCACATGCATGCAAGTATAGTGGTTTACTCTTCTCAAAAATAAATAAATAAATAAATAGATAAATAAATAAACAAAAATAAATAAATAATGATAATAATAATAATAATAATAATAATAATAATAATAATAATAATAAATAAATGAATAATTAAAGGGTAAAAAATAGATAAACCATTGACTGACTGTTAGTTCACATTTCTTGTTGAGGGTGGGATGAGAAATAAAAGTGGTTGATTCAAAGCTTATTTGCAGTAGTGTCACAATATTCCAAATTGCTGTACAGTATTATTATATCTTGTGTAAGTAAAAGGTTTGCCCATGATAATGCACATCACTTATTGGCTTTGGCTGTTGCTTTGTTTCTGTCTGTTGTGTGATGTCTCACTAATAGATGACTCACTTAGTACTTGCTTCCTTTTCATGCTTACACTAACTCAGCAAGGACAAACTGCAGCCACTCCTGCTACTGTTCAGACTCCTGACTCTGCTAATCTGAAAGTTAATCAGGTATTTGAAATTAACACTTTCTTGTCTTTATGTATTTATTTATTTTATTTTTTTCAGATGCTTTAAAAATTACTGGTGAATGTTGCTTTTTTATCAGGTATACAAGCATCTATTTATATATATGCCTCATTAATTGTGTATATCCTCATGTGCTGCAGTTATGTTGCCTTGATATGTTGCACTGCAAAGAGGCATTTGATCTGCACAGTTTTGTGATATATTTGGATAAATGATTTTTGTAATCATCCTTGCACATAGGTAAAGTCACTGTAAATTTGTTTCTTTGTTTTTCCACTGCACCAAGTGTTCAGTAAGTGTGTGCCGCTTGTTTGATCTATACTGTGTAGGGCTTGTCTTGGAACATTAATGATGCACTTTCCTTTCTTGAGAGTATCAAAGCTTCATTTTGAGTTTTATTTCATAAACTTTTATTAAAGGAAATTTATTAATTTATATACAATGTTGATGTCATCACATGAAATCACTTCAAATTTTCAATCATAAGAATGTGTTCTCTCACTTTTTTTATATTGACATATAGTATTTTATTTCAAGAGTTTTTTTTGGTATTTATTATTCATTTCATTATTTTTCATTACTTTGTTTAGTACTGATGAAGAAGGATGTGAATAGATGAATAATGAACATTATCAATAGAAGACTTGTTAGAATGGGAAGTAGAATGAGGGATTGGTGTACAGTTTAAACAGGAGTGTGTCATGGGTTGTGTGTTTGATATTTATATTTAAGAGACAGATGTGAGAATGTTGGATGGAGGTTTGAGGCTGGTGATGGTAGAGAATGTAGTCTGAATCAGATGTTTTTTTTGCATAAGCTAGACCATTGGTGATGATCCAAAAGATGTGTAAAAGGAGGAAGTTGAGATTGAATAACAGTTAAATAATGAGTATATGTAGGTGTTAGATGGCAGAAAAATGAATATGAGTTTCATTAGTTGCTTGAGGAGGTATAGTCTTTTAATAAAAGCATTTAGGATTGCATATTTCAGTTCTTGTGGAGCTAAAATTATGAATCACAAAAGATTTGCAGAAATATGAAGAGCTCACACATATGTAGATTACATGATGATAATATAAAGAGAAAAATTGTACAAGGTAGTAGTGTTGCCAGTTGCATTATATGGATCTGAAACCTGAAATATGGGAATGGGAGGAAAAGGATTGAATCTAATAGTACCAGAGTGATGAATGAGGAAGTACAAAGAATTGCTGTAGACACAGAGGATCAAGCTGTGATCAAGCAGAGGAGGAAGTCGTATGATGCTGGTGTAGAGAGGATGGAAGAAGATAATTGGATTAGGTGTTAGAAGTATAAGGGGAAGATTAAGAATGTGATGAGTAGACATTGTAAAGAGAAAATTGGATACAAGAGTGATATCTGGGAAGTAAGGAAGAGTGGTTATGCATCATAGAGAGGAATAGAGAGCAATTGTCAATGTGTAAATGGAATGCAAATTCAAGACCCATTATGGGAGACTTATCCCCATTAGGTTTGAGTAGCTGATGAGGAAAGAAGACTTGTTTGGTTTGGTGGAAAGATAAAAAATGCTGTTTAACTTTTCTCAAAGAGAGAGAGAGAGAGAGAGAGAGAGAGAGAGAGAGAGAGAGAGAGAGAGAGAGAGAGAGAGAGAGAGAGAGCATAGTCTGTCTCATGCCACACCCAGCCACAGCCATAGTGAATTAGGTGGAAAACCAAAAGTTACATACCTGAATATTCCTCACCTCACCACAGCCAAACCATTCACTCTAAAAATTTCATGTGTAATGCATATTCAAGAGGAAGGATAGATGAGTCTATTGCTGTAAAGTTCTGATTGATGGAGTGCATATAGAGCTGCACTTTTAGAAGGTAGAAATGAACAATTTGAACAAAAAATGAGAAATTGCAACTCACCCACTCTGTGGTGACGGGATCCTTGTCAGTAGCCAAGAATGTTTATGCTATGTCTGACTGTCTCTGCTCTGCTCTTAATATGCTTCAGGATTCTCATTGTGAGTTCAGTAAGTCTGAGTCATCTGGGGATGAGTATGAGCCAACTCAGGATGAACTAGCTGAGATTGAAACCCCATCATGTCTATGGTGACGAGGACAGCCAAACATGGTGATACCAGTGGCTTGGTATCACCATGTTTGGCCATGTTTGTGAGGAGGGGGGGAAGAGAGGGCACATTATCTGAGCCATTACATTATTTGTGTGTGATACCAGCTTGGTTGATAGACTATTATTATTATTATAATTATTATTATTATTATTATTATTATCATTATTATTATTATTATTATTATTATTATTATTATGATTTCATTATTTTTATTTATTTTTATTTATTTATTTTTTTTTTTGTGTGTGTGTGTGTCTGTTGTTATGTATTTATTTGGTTTGTTTAGCATTTTGAATACTCAAAGCAGGATGCTTAAAGCTCAAGTACTTGATCCAACTTTCTAAATAAAATAAGCATCTTTCCAGTGTTTTGTCAGCTGTGTACTTTTATTGTATTAGTTTGTTACTGGCTTATCAGTGAAAGGAGCATCTGTGACTCATGTTGCCATTTTTAATATGCCTTTTAATCTTGCATCTTCCTGTGCACCTTTCCAAAATCAGGACGACGAGCTAGAAAACAAGGTTAGAGTTATTCCAAAAGATTTCTCTCTCTCTCTCTCTCTCTCTCTCTCTCTCTCTCTCTCTCTCTCTCTCTCTCTCTCTCTCTCTCTCTCTCTCTCTCTCTCTCTCTCTCTCTCTCAAAGCTACTTTTTTTTTCTATATGGAATTTATAAGTTTACATTTAATGGAAATATTCCTACTACTTCAGATTTAAAATTTTATTCAAGGTGATTTTTGCCCCTGAAATTTTTGTTGTTCATAAGTAACCTTTTTTTTTTTTACTTATTGATGGCAATGATTACATTTTATAATATTAATTGTGTAGTGTATTACTTGTACTGTGTTAAGATAATCTTGCACCATCTGTTTCTTCATGCTGGAATGAACTTTCTACCAAATGTCCATCTTATGTAGCTGGTCCCAAAAAGTTTGCACTTCCTTTCGTGTAGCATCAGGTAGAGAATTTATGGGTATAACCAAATTCTTCCAAAATCTCTCAAGTCCAGACAAATTTCAGTCAGAAATGCAGTTGCCTGAAATATTTAATCTCATCTTAATTTTGATGTAGTTTCTTCAAAAGCATTCATGTGTTGTTTAGATAGAATTGAATATAAATGTGAATTTTCATTTTAAGTTCAAGCATTAATTATAACTGAAATTACTTTTTTTCAAGGTAAGACTATTTTCTAGTAATATATAGAGTTCTTTATTATGCTGTATGTGAACTGAAATAATAAAGTACATATGTATATGAAAATTGTGATTTGAAGGAGTGTAAAAGTGGTAACAGTGTAAGAGTTAAGTTATATTTACTGCTGAGTATTGACTTTCTTCCTAATTTATATCAAAATAAGGGAAAGGCTTTTCTAATGTCATAGAAACACAACATTGTACTAACTTGCCTGTTTTCCCTTGTTGCGTCTCAGGAGGTCATGGAGCTTTCTAAGTCACCCAGGTCACCAAAGGTACTACTTTAAACATTACACTTTTACATTGGTATTTCAAGCTTGTTATCTGCATACACAATTTAATCTAATTAGGTATATACAGTCATACCTTTATATCTCCTTTTATTTCTTTGAGGGAATGCGCATGGTGTGTGCGTGTGTGTGTGTATGTGTGTGTGTTGGAGACAGGTCAAGGATGAAAAAAAAAAATTATAAAAAGCCATCACACCATATTGCTCTGTAAAAGAGTCAGAAGGAGTCTTCTTTGTGTGAGCTGTTTAGTTCTTACTGTGCTGGACATTTTGTGAATGGTATTTAGAAATGTATGGTAGAATAATTAGCATAAAGATGGATAGAGCAAGAATAATGAATAATAGGAATAGGGCGGATGATAGGACAGAGCCCTGTGAACACCACTGTTAATAGGTTTAGGAGAAGAACAGTGACTACATACCAATGGAGCAATAGAGGAGCCAGAAAGGAAACTTGAGATAAAAGTGAAAATAGATAGATAGAAATCAAATGAGGAAGGTTTAGAAAAATTTCTGCCAGTCTCTATGAAAAGCTTTTTACTTAGTCTAAAGCAATTCCAGAGGTGTCACTGCTCTCAACCAAAACCTGCTGAGTTCTTACATATTGTGTGAATTTTTTATGAGTTTTTATGTGCAATGCAAATCCTGCTCATACTAGGCAAAAAAAATGATGCAAGCATGTACACATAACTTGTAACTCAAGTATTTGCTTGCAACATGGAACATTTCATCTTTTACTTGTAACCTAAATTACTTGCAACCAGAGATGTCATGTATCCCTGTCTCATGCCTGTTCCTACAGTAGAACACTTTCTTACCTCTCCCTTTACCCTTACAAATGCACTTGCATCCTTTTAAAAAGCCTTCATTTCTTCCATTAACCACTCTTCAGTATAAATTTTGAGAACATTTCTCATATGCTTTCTTTTAGGTCCATATATATATATATATATATATATATATATATATATATATATATATATATATATATATATATATATATATATATATATATATATATATATATTTAAAGCCATGAAGGAAAGACAGTTAATAGATTTATGATCAAACAAATTTTTCCCTTAAAATACCAATAATTTTTTGTTATTTATTTATTTATTTATTTATTTATTTATTTATTTATTTATTTATATTTTTTTACAAAACCACCTTGTAAACTGATGTGCATCCAATGCTGAGGTGTGTCTAAACCACTGGCAAATATGTTCCACTCATATTCCACTCTGCAGTGAGATAAAGTTAAAAGCTGTTTGTCTTGTGATCTTCCTTTCTATAACTGCATTCAGTTATAGGAGTTACACATTCCTGCTGGCTTCCACTAAGTGACCTCTCTACTGTGTACTTATCCTGTGATAGTTGTTGCTGTGGTGATTGTCCTCTCTGTGGCTCTGATTAAGTGTAAGCATTTCAATGAAATCCACTTAGCTTACTCTAAGGACCATAATAGTTTTTATATATGAGAAGAACATTCTCCTGATACATAGTTAGGAAAAGTTTCCCTTTACTTAGGCCAATAAGTCAAATGCTAACAAGATTGCTTCATGCAGGAGTAACATGAACATCAGTTCTGGTTAAATTTGTTAGTCATTGATTTATACCAAATGTATCCAAGTCTTATGCACTTGCTGGTGAGATATCTGCTGCTCAATAGAAGCACTCCTGCAGCAAGGCCTCCTTCATGGGAATCCTTCCACTAAAGTCCAGTCTTCAAGGATCCTGAAACTGATCTTTGGAGATTTGTGTAGTGTCAGCTTTAGCCGTCACAACTCACTCTAAAAACCTCAGGAGGAGATGCCTTGCAGAACCCTGGTCATAGATAGCCTCCTATTAATTGAGTTTCTGTTTTTGTCATTAAGGATTTTTCAAGAGTAAAGAGAAAACCATCTCATATTTTATCAACCTCCTGCAGAGGTTTGCCAAGAAATCCCCCCCTTAAGACTTTTGATGTTCTTAATTTGTGGCCAATCCTCTGATGGTATGGGGAATGCCAGAAGGCTGTACTGATCAAGTTATAGCTGCACAAGCTGCTAGATTGTGGGGCTTACCTGTTTCTTTGATCATCACATCTTGATGTGTGGTATATCTTATTGTTTCTCTTTTCACCATGTCTTGTTTCTCTGTTCTTTTTTAGTGCCATGTTGCATGTGTAGAAAAGGCAAGTTGTAAAGGAAATATTAATTTCATTTGCAAATTGAAGTAAGCTCATAAGAATGACTAAGTGTTTGGTGTAAATTACTTATAATTTAAGTCTCTACATTACTCACTGATATTGTTACATCATTAATTAACATGATTTTGCACAATCACTTGGTATTAACTATTTCTACATAAATTTGGGAATGGTTGAGTGATTAGTGATAAAAATTTTCATTATTGTAACAAGTAAATTTAGAAAATATAAAGAAAAATATCTTTGGCATTACTTTTAACTTATATATATATATATATATATATATATATATATATATATATATATATATATATATATATATATATATATATATATATATATATATATATATATATATATATATATATATATAATTGTCCAATTTATTATTTCTTATAGATTCTGTGTCTCCCATCCATAAGGAAAAAGAAATGCAATCATGGTTGTTCAGTTTGACAGATTTGTGCCTTTAATTACAGGGTAGCAAGGGAAAGAAACCAGAGATTGCCACTGTTCTGGCTCCCTATGATGCAACCAGCAGCAACCAGCTGAGTCTCCAGCGTGGACATTTAGTTATGATTCGCAAAAAGACAGCATCTGGCTGGTGGGAAGGTGAACTCCAGGTAAATAAACCATTTTATCTCTTTTGTGTGTGTTTTTATATATAAAATGTGAAACAAAATATTGGTACTTGGAACAGTTTGAACAAGAAGATATTTTTGAGTTATACTGTCAATTTACACATTTAAGATGTATCCTTTAAAATGCTCTCCATTCAGGCAAAGGGGAAGAAGCGGCAAATAGGATGGTTCCCTGCTACATATGTTAAAGTTTTAATGGGATCCTCTCGCTCCACCCCTGTTTCCATGGAGCTAACCAACAAAGAGGACACTCCTCCTGATCTATCCCAGCTTTCACCCTCCTCTGGCAACCCACACACCCAGGTCACTGTTACACCACCCACTGATGAACCAATGAAGGGACCAAATGATGCATCAAATGGTAAAAATAAAGAAATGTGTTTCCTTTATTGTTAATCTTTAAGCCAACAGAATAGTTTAATTTACACTATTACCTGTTCTTGTGCATTCCTGTGAGGGGTTATCTGTTGTGGGAGATGCTTCTCTTTACCTGTCAATCCATCTCATCATTGCTGCTTGTGGCAAAAAGTAAATCATGCAACATTTTATGCTTATTGATAATCTGTTACTATGTATCAACTTGTAGTGCAGATTATTAAGGTCCTTCCTTGAACTAACACAATATAGAAACTTCATAACTTTTTGTTATAATTTTGTTTTGTTTTGTTTTGTTTTTATCATCATTTGATTATTTTTAAACTTCTTTTTTTTATACATTGGCACAGGGTTTGCAGAGCAGGTGGAGGCACTTTATCCCTACACTGCCATGAATGAAGATGAGTTGACCTTTGAAGCTGGTGCCATTATCTCAGTGATCGACAAGGAGGATGCTGCCTGGTGGAAAGGTACCCTTGAGGGTGCTATTGGTGTCTTCCCTTCCAACTATGTGCAGCCTTACCCCAGTGACTCAGCCGCCAACACTGCTGGGACGCCTGATGCAGAGGACTCCTTGTGCTGTGAGTAGACAGTCTTCTTTTTTATATATAAGTTTCTATTTATTACACCTGGCTGAATTTTTATTCAATCACCCTCATTTTTCATTATCAATTTAACATTGTAGGAAAACAAATTTCTAAGCCTATTTTCTGATTCTGGATGATTATTTAAGACAGTTAATTATGTAGGGCAGATGTGTGATTTTGCCATTTTGAGTTGCCTGTGTGTGAATTGATCTGATTTATTTATATGATTATACATGGAACATTTTCTTGAGCAATGAAGATTCTTCATAAAATTTTGCCCTTTGGAGAAAACAAGTGAGAAATATAAACTCTTTAAGGAATATGAGTGAAAGAAATGCTCTAAACACATTCATTAAGCACTTTATTATACATGGATGGGTTAAATATTTACATTTATAATTCAGGTTTTTTAATATGTAAAAAATATACATGTTTCTATAATTTGGGTAGCTTTCTTATTGACACATCACTTAGTGGCATCTGATTTAGGAAATAATATAGATAAATCTGGACAAGTTACTTGAGTCTTGATTTTTTTTGGTAAAAGGATTTACTTTCAAATAGTAAAGAGGTATATTTTAAGTTTGCCATCAAAAATACCATAGCACTGTGTCCTAATGACACATGTTTCATGTAATTAAGTTAAAATGCTGTTGACCGGTCATTAGAAGACAGTTAGATAACAGTTAGGAAACTGCATGGCATGTAGGAAGAATGACATTAAATTGTTCAGGTGAAATGCAGTGAAATCCAGCTCATGAGGCAAGCCTGATATTTTGGTAAAAATAAAAGTGATTTTGCTGAGAAACAGTTATCATATTAATTGAGAACACATCTATCACAATAAGACAGTTCTGTCTTGAAATTAAGATTATGCAATTTTCTTAAAAAATTATCTACATTTGTATATTATCAAATTTAGCACCCACTAAACATTTGCTGTGACTTTTGTCTATCAATTTTTCAATCTTGAGTTTCATGGTATATCTAATGTTCTTCCTCTTCTTAATAATTTTTCCTGAAACTTTTGTTGCCTTCTGCTGGTGGTGGTAGGCATGGATTGTTGGGAGGGTTGGGAGGCAGAATAGTGGTTGTTTATTCCCCATAATGTAACTTTGAATGTTGCAAAAGTGGTTTACCCAGAAATTCCGTGCCTTTTTTAAGGTAGTAGTTGGTGTTATGGGTGATGCAGGTGGCCAGTTTACAGCTCAATATGTCACTTAAATTCATTGATCAGATGAATCAGATGAACCATTCCATTTTGATGTAGCCTTCATGTGAACATCCATTTCCTCTCATACCTTGCAGTTGCACTTATTGCCATATATAATAGCAGTGTATGTGTCACTGTGATAGCATTAAAATATGATAGCTAAACCAGTGATAGTCAGGATTGAGTGTGCAAAGGAAATTTTCTTTTAATACATGTATTATGTCTTCTAAAAATGTAGATTTGTATGTATGGTATGTACTTGTATTCGAATGAGCATTACTACACACTTAGCACAGAAAGCCCATCAAGAGCATCTCAGAGCAACTTGACAGACAACCACCAAATTCAACCCACTGTAACTCAAATCTTCTCTCAAAACAATGGCGTGTAACAGATGTCGGTCAATAGTGCATTTAATTCTGCACATAATGATATGTGTCCAGTCTCATAGAGATGACATTTAATGGGTGAAAATTTCCAAATGCTAACTGCATCAGTATTTATTCTTTCATTCTTAGTCAACTTACTGGTGATCAGAGGGGAGGGAGGGGAGGAGGACTCCTTCTCACCTCCCACTCTACACAACTCACAAACTCTACATCAAAAGAACATCATGTTTCAAGAATTATTATGGGTCAAGTACAGGGATCTGATTACTATATATGCAAGATTGTCTCTTCTACTATATAATATATCAAAATCAACATGAGAGGGCAAAGGGAAGTAGGTGAAAATCTGGGGGAATGAAGGTGGGTGATTACTGTACAAATTTTATATAAAATGGAGAAGGGGCGGGCACAACCATCATACTTCAGGCACTCTCTGTCTTCTCTTGCTCTGTCTCCTTCTTACTTCATATATATATATATATATATATATATATATATATATATATATATATATATATATATATATATATATATATATATATATATATATATCCAAAGTAGAAAGCAAGAAGTTAACAGACAAAGCAAAACAGTAATAGAGAGATGATATTGGTACTGTAGTGAGACACGTTGAAGATGCCAAATTACTAAGGAGACTAGAAAGACAGGAAGATTGCACAGCATTACAGGCAGACCTGGACAGAGTTGTCAACTGAAGCCACATGTAGGAAATGGAGCTCAACACAAAAGAAATGTGGAGTTGTGGAATTTGGAAAGAGCAAGAGAAGACTTAAGACATGAATACATGTTGAGAGAGGAATCAATTAATAAAGAGACACAGGAAAAAGATCTTGGTGTCACCATCACTGTCAATTTAACCCCAAACATATCAACTGGATCATGGACAAAGCCTACAACTTGCTAAGGAATATAATGTATAGTAGCTTTCACCTACATGGATGAAAAAATCATTAAGAAACTAAGAAAGTGACTACAGCCTTGATTACACCAAGATTAGAGTATGCATTGGTGGTATGATCACCAAAAACTAAGAACATAAAAAAGTTGGAGTGATTGTAGTAAGCAGCAACTAAGGTAACAAGTTTGAGACCACAGCCATATGAAAAGAGATTAGAGAGACTTGGTTTGGTGGCTCAAACAGAGGAGAGAGGGGGAGACTGAATTGTGATGTATAGAGTAATAAATGGGCTACAGACACAGGACTGAGGAGATCTTATTGTGAGTGATACAAGAGATACAAGAGGCTATGGAAACAAAGTAAGGAAGTGTACTTACAGAAGCAGCATCAAGAAAAATGGTTTTAACTATAAAAGTGTAGATATGTGGAATGAGTTACAGAAAGAAGTGACCCAGGCAAGATCTTTAGGGGAATTCAAGGCAAGGTTGGATAAAAGTAGATATGGAAATTGGACAGCATGAGCATGACACTTTTTCTGTACATTACTGCTAGGTAAATACAACTACATAAACACACACATCACACACACACACACACACACACACACACACACACACACACACACACACACATGTAAAAGTTAGTAAAATATCTTCTGAAATGAATCTCATGATGTCATTAACCTTGTATGTACTATATACATAGTCCTGTAATTGCAATACTTCTCAAGAGAGCTTCTCAATAACTTGAAAGTAAGAGCTCCAGAATGCAGAAAGCTCATCCATATATACTGATGAATATTACAAAACAAACAGTCCAGAATTATTTGTGGAAGGTCTCATGCCTGTGCCTGGCTTCTTGATCCCCAATCAAGGAACAATTTATGATAACCACAATGAAAGAAAACGTGCATTTAACAAGAAATTTGAAAAGTGAGCTGCATAAAATTGATCAAAAGTAATAGGTTGATGAGATGACATTTCATTGGATCACAACACTTTAAGGAAAGGCAGAACACCTCATTATTATCAACTATAAGTTACTAGATGGACAAGATGAGTACGCAGAACATTGTCATAACATCCAGATTGTTATCCCATGAAACTCTTTCAACTGTAATTGTTATCATGAAGATTGCAGCCGTGAATAGTAACATATATATTGAAGTGATAAAGAAAAGCCTAGTAACATGACTTTTTTTTTTCCCCATAACTGAATCTATTGCATGTAATAAATATGAAGTAAAAATTGTCATCAGAAGACAATAGATGACCTGTTTACTTCATTTAAATTGAAAAGAAAACTGTTGTTCCAACATGAAAGGCAAATTCAATCCAAGAGGTGCATTGTATGTGCTTCAAATTATGGAGTTGCAGAAAAATGTACACCTTTAATATAGATACAGATTGTTTCAAGAAGCTTTCATCTGTTACTGAACACTTTTTATTCATAAGACTCCAAGGCCTTTGGCTGAAAGAGTTGGTGGTGAACCACAAGCACATGTTGGTAATGATATGCGTATTAATTGCATCACCTCTTCAAGGCCCATAAATTCCACTGTACCTCCAGGTGTTCCACTTGAATCAAATCACAATTCAAATATAATAGTCAGATGATTTAAAACCATCTGACAACAGACGGATACGTAGTACAGTACTAGTGGCACAAATATATGTAGAACTCAACAACTATCATCACTTATTTTGGCTGTTCAGCCAATAACTCATAGCTTGTTAGTGAAAAGAAAGATCTTAACAAATATCAAATTTAGAGTAGTGAGCAAGGTTTGTTTGACTATATCCCTGTTTTACATTATTATCACAGAATAAAAATTAGCATTTTATCTCTGAATATGTGACATTGTACTCTATGCACCCACATTGTCTCTTACATTAGAAATACAAAAGATACAAAAAGACTAAAATTTGTGCATACATAGTATTAATTTAAGAGTAACTAGTGATGGTGCCATACTTGGTCTGTTATAATTAGGCTCCTTCTAATATTTGCAACTAATAGGGGCAACATGACAGTGTCTATAAGACAGTTTAATTTCTTATGGCATAAAATATATATATATATATATATATATATATATATATATATATATATATATATATATATATATATATATATATATATATATATATATGGTACCTCTTGAAATCAAGGATAAAAACTTGGATACTGAAAGCCATGGCAGATTTCTCTCATGCTAAGTACGTACTATATTCATTTGGCTCATTTATCGTTTTTTTAAGTAATATTTCTCATTGTTAGTTCTTTTAATGCAGATAACAGTAAGAAAATTCATTGCATATCCAAGAACATAATTTCAGTATTTTTAGCAAAATGCAGTAATTATTACTAAATAACTTATATATAAATGCATTGTAAATGACCAGTGAATTTGGTCATTTCAGGAATAAACACTGAAAGAGACAGGCAAATGGGCTAGCTGTTAGCTGGCCTGGCTGGCTTGTTAGCTGTCTTGCCAACTAGTGAACAAACACTTCATTCTCCATTGATGTAAACCCCTTTCTTCATCCCTGGAATCAGTGCTACAAATTACATCAGGGCCGAAGGATTACAGTGTCATGTGGTTGTGTATCCAAAGATAGAAAGTAATTTCCTTGATCTGTTTTCACTTTGTTAGATATTTGAAAGTTGACAATTTAAACTGAGTAATGGTTACTTCAGGTGAATGTCATTTCTGAGACAAATGTGAGTTTTCTGAAAAAAAAAAAAAAACTGTTGATTCATTATTTTCTTTCCTTGCCTTCTTTCTTTTTTTTTGTGATAGTAATGATGAATCCCACACTGATGTAAACATGAGGAGCAGGTTAATGTGTTGTATCACATCTCATTTTTATCAGTTTTATCAGATAATGTAAATTATTATATTATTTACTTTTGCATTTATCAGTTTTAACTTCAGTATTGTTTTTAAATTTTTAAGACTTTTTACAATTTTAATTTTCAGATTAGTTGAATTTTGTTTCCACAATTTACAAAGTGGTGTAGGAGGTGAGTCCTGTGTATGTATATTTCATTTACATATTTTAGATCATAATATAACAAAATATTGCTGTTGTATGTATTTATCAGTTGTTATATGTATATAAGTAGGAAATTGTTATTGTTTTAGCAAAGTTTGTAATTTTATTCTACAAAACTGTGCATGTTACCATTAAAGAAAGTACATGATGATTGTGATGATATAGAAATTAGCTATTGCATATATGACTGGCTTTGATACAGCTTGGAGTATATTTTACATATAATAAGTTTTACAGAACATTTTGCATCACAACTAATGCTTTTATGTCCCTGGAATACTAATGATGGTGGAAAATTATAGTAATATTGATGATAATGATCAAGAAATCTCATTAATTAGATTCCCAAGTATATCTGTAAGTATTGTATCACTATTTCACACCCACTGCAGATAGTGATGCATTAAGTAAAGTGTGTGGCACGTCACTCCCAGGGCTGTATGACTTCTTTACTCCCAGCCTGGACTTCATTTCTCAAACATATCATTTAATTGACTTGAAGGTTGTTTTTTTAATTGTACTGATTTGGAGCTTTATTATCATTATTTTTTATTTATTTTATTTTTTTATTATGCACCAATGGATTATCAAAACAAAGGTGATGTGTGTGGCAATTTTATTTTATTTATTCATTTATTTTATTTTATTACCTTTTAAGGATTATTGATGATGACTCATTGTTCCACCTCAGAATGTTTATGATATTTGATTAGAATTGCATTATTATATTGGTGCCTATCCATCGATTCGCATCTTTTTGGTGTGCATCATAATGAGTTGATGGATTAATAGATTGAATGCTCTGATACACTAAAGATCTGATTAAGATTTATAATTATTTTACTCTATAAAGAAAACAATTGCTTATAGATAAGTTATTCAGCTTTAGGGGAAATGTTTTTGTTGTTGCCAGTTGATAAATGTTGGGACCAGTTGATGTGCAGGACAATATAACCCCTGAAATTTTGAAGTGCATAACATCATTTTGATAAGTAATTCTGCTTATCATCATTCGTTCTGAATTCTTTCACCTTGCTTCACATTTTTTAAACATAAAGTGCAGTATTCTTTAAGTGTAACTGAAGAACTATTGTTTCCCTACTCCTATCTACTCAAATGTATGGTATATTTATGCATACAAAGTGTGATGTAACCTGTGACACTCATAGTAAAATTCATGAATTAGAGTTTGCTATTTGAATTTAGTGCCTATTGTAAAAATGATCCTTTAATCTTTACTAAAGTAATGCACTTCAGAAGAACAGTGGCCTCAAGTCTTATTCTGCAATTTATTGTGCTGTATTACTATTGATTGCAGATGATAATTATCTATCTCCATTTGTGATATTTCCTTTTGTAGTTGATTTTGAACACTATGAGTTACATTTACAGCCTAGTGATAAACAAGCCTGTTGACTGGTGTAAGAAGAGTAACATGGACAACACTGCAACTGGTGTGATATTCAGTTTCATTGGTTGCCTGAAATTTTGATAAACATAACATAGCCACAGCAATTGTATTACATGTGTTGTGATGTCATGAGAAGGGACTGCACATCAGAAATAACCAACTGTAAGTGAATTTTTACTAGAAGGGCTCCAGTCTTTGTGAATGAAATTATTTTATTAAGCTGTAAGTTTTAGTAACAGTACATAAATTTATGCACATATTTAAAATGTGTGTTAGAAAAGAACTGTGGAATACTCACATGTTTTTACCATGGTTCAGGATGAGTTGTTCTTGTACTAATTTTTTTACATTCACATCTGAATTTTGTTGTATGTTTGAATTTTATTTTCATAACACAAAGTTATTTGTAAAGTTATCCTTATGTGAATATTTCACACACACACACACACACACACACACCTTTATACCTCACCTCAGCACACCACGTGTAATGTTCCTTAGTAAGTTGTGTCACAAGCTTGAATTTCATTTAAGGTAGATATTTACCTATTAGGATAATTTACAGTTTTATTATAAAATTAAGGAACTTCATTTTATTAGTTGATAAATTTTACTTAAATGTGGAGATTAATTCTGTTGTTCCAGTTCTCTAGTGTTTTACCTGTGTTTGGACAATACTCATCATGTTTGACACTTTTCATTGAGAAGTAATGTTATACCAGTTTATGAAACTGTAGTTGAACTGTGTGTGGAATGTGATCCAGTTATAGAATTGCATCTTCTTAAAAATATGTAAAAAATGGAAGCCATTCTTTTTTAAATAATGGAAAAGTACATATTAAAAAGTCTCATGAAATGGTATCATTATTGAATTTTTCACATTATGCTGCATACTTAGCAGTGCTGTGAATTGTAATGGTCATAACAGCAATGTCGGCATTGTTGCTGGATTTCTTTGTCCTCGTTCTTGAATAATGATAAAGGTACTGTTATTAGTTTTGGTTAGTGAAACCTTGAAATTGTTAAAAATATTTTGTATTGAGCATTTAATGTTGTTAACAACAATGACAACAGCATGCAGTGCAAAGATGTAGTAAGTGATGAGACAAAAAAACTATTTATATTATGGAGAAGACCCCAACACACACACACACACACACACACACACAGGCCATGCTTATCGCCTTATTCACTTTCTTTGTATTTTGTTTAATGAGACAAGGTATTTGCCTTTGCTGTGATGTTAAGCATGTGTTCCATGATTTTTTTTTCTTCCTTTTTTTTTTTTTTTTTTTTTTCAAGCAAAATTGATGATATAAAATGATGTTTGTTTGTGTGTTCATGTGCGCATTCATGCTTGCATGTGTGCATATGTGTGTTTGTGTATGACATAACTGTTATGCTTCTCATATAGATTATAAGATATTATCCCAAAGATATTTTAGATATTTTTTAAGTAACCAAGTCATAACTCTCTCTTTAAATGTTGTTTTGTTATTAGTTTAATTTTGGACTTGAAAAAAAAGAGTAGCAATTTTGAACATTATCAAAAGGTATATTTAGTGTTTTTTTTCTGTATTATTATTATTATTATTATTATTATTATTATTATTATTATTATTATTATTATTATTATTATTATTATTATTATTATGTGTACTGACAAGACTTTGGTACTGGAGAGACTCAAGATTTTATATTTCATCTTTTGAAAGCCCCAAATGAGTAGCACTCCAAGCCTAATAAGTGCCACCATAAGAATATGATCATTTAGTCAGGGTAGCTATTAAGTAATAACTAAGTAAAATATAGATTACACTATTGTTATTGTTAAAAACTGTATTAGTGGTCATAAGTGCTGTTTCAACAGTGGTTCATAGGTGTAAAATTAGAATTGTGAGTGATGAAGTCTGTGGATGTAGTTCCAAAGTTGTTATGGCTTGGATGTTGTGATTTGAGTGTATTATAGCACTGCAGAGGTATTCAGAGGGAAGCTGATTATGCATGCTGGAATTCAACACTTCTTTTCAAAATTCAAAAGACTTATTCATGGATGTGCAGTTATCAGTAGGACAATGACTTTTTAGACAGTTTGGTTTAAGATTACTTGTTTCTTCAATAATTTTGAAATTTTTAGTATATTATCCTGAAAGGAGAGAAGTGGTTTAGAGGAGGAGTGCATGTTGTAGGTGCGCATGAATGTCACACAAGCAGCAAGGTGCATATATACATGTATATTATGTGTGAGAGATTTTTCCATAGTTCAGCTTTGAGCTCTGTAGTATGATTAGAGATTATGAACCTATTAATTTTGCTCTGCTGACCGTCTTGTTCCTTAGGTACAAAGGGAAGAAGGAAAATTAAACAAAATTGCAATATTCAGTTTATTTATCATACATTTTTAATGAATAGGAATTACCAGTGTCTCTATTTGCATTGAACTACAATTTTCATGATAAAATCATACTTCCCTACACCTAATTAAGAACATACAGAGTTCACAGTGCAACATTTCCACATTCCAAGGCAACTTACAACAGGTAGCAGTATTCAGTGGAGTAAATATGATGATATTACCCAACGTATAGGTACTGCATACAAATGTATGAATATTAAGGCAGTACCTTAAGAAACGTATAGTTTCTTCATGTGAGTTATCTCTGTAGCATTGTGAAAGTTGAGCATAAGGGTTGTATTAAACTAGTGTCAGACAGAGAATGACATGGTCACAAAAATATCTTCTCAATGATTTTTTACTTTATTTATTTATTTATTTATTTATTTTTCTTAGTATTATATTTTCTTTCAGTTTTTAGATGGGAAAGTCAGTTTGTTGTTGGGGAGGAAATGGTTCATATGAGCTATTATTTCATTCCCTTGTCTGTCTTGAAGAAAAATTAATGTTGTAATATGATAAAAATTGTTGTTGTCTATGAAAGCTGAGTTAGTGTAAAGTATAAAAAGAATAAATAAATATGAGTACAGGACACCACATCTACTTACATACATATGTTTTTTATAACTAAACTGGGAAAGATTATGGCAAAAATGCCATATATCATTGCTGCATTTTGGGCTATCTTGCTAGGTGGTCAGGGCTGTGTTGTTAAGCTGCACTGGGCTAGGTGCTCCTTGTTCTCACTCGTTAAAGTCATTGCTTGAATCTCATTGGAATCTCAGCAGCTGCAACAGAAATCATATGATAGAGGCTATGTAATATCAATGCTTTCTCTTAGGCAAACACTAGAGTAGGAAAATAAATATGTATGTGCTGATAAATGGTAATAACATGAAAACAGATTGTTTAGATTGAATACTGAACTGTGGTATGTGGTTCATGCAGTAAAGGACAAAATTTCATGAAAGATTTTCCTTTTCTTCACAGATTTAACTATTTCATGTGCAAGTTTCCCACCTTACCAGTCATAGGTCCAGGATGGCAGAAACTGTAGAAAAGGCTCTGATACTGCTATAGTTTACACTGGAAAATGCTTTTCCTTGAATATTTGAAATGAATACGTGTGTAAAGTAACATTAAGCATGTATTCCAAACAAACTGCATTTCAGTATTACTGGACAGTCCTATCATTACATACATATGTACAGTGCATTCACTGTATTAATGTGCATAAGTATGCATATACCAAAGCATTTAACTCATCCTTCCTCAGTGCTCATGCATGACATAGCCTCAGGAGTGTCACACTGGCCTTGGGAATCAGTGCTCAAGTAGTGTGTGGCCTCATGCATTGATGTGTTACAGTTCAGAGGAAGCCAGGATTTATTTGTTTTTCCTTTGAAGATCTTTGTTTAGTAAAATATTTGTTATGGAGCAACAGTGTCTGTACTTAAGATGTTTGAACCATGATTAAATCTGTCCAAATAGAACAAATCTGTATATATACTTCTCCTTTGTGATTATATATAATTTTAGAATCCTAAATGATGGATTGCTAGTGCAAAAATAATAGTTTAAAAGAAGCAAGAATTAGAATCAACAGCTAACTCAGAAACTACTTAATTGTGTGTGTGTGTGTGTGTGTGTGTGTGTGTGTGTATATATATATATATATATATATATATATATATATATATATATATATATATATATATATATATATATATATATATATATATATATATATATATATATATATATATGCACACTTTGTGAAATGATTTCACAAAAATCAGAATAATATTATTGAATTCTAGTGTGAAAGTTTCTCTATGAAATAGTGAGAAAACAATCAAACACATGCTGCAAGATTCCCTTATGTATTGTGTTGCTAATTCATTAGTAATGGTATGATTTTCATTTCAGATGTATACACAGTACTGGGAAACTTGTAGAAATTAATCATATTATTTACTGTCACTATATGAGGGGAGAATTTTTCCTTTGATGGCATATTTTAACAATGAAATATATGATAATGGGCTGTATCTACAGTTAGACATAATTGAGAATGTGGAATGATTTTGACCTACAGTTCTATTAATTGCAAAGAGTAGATAGTGTCATTTGCTCAAAAGTAGCTTATCTTACATTGTTTGTGATATTTAATCATGAATCTTATATAAAGAAGTTCACATTCCCAAGTTGGTTGCTGACACTTTGTTTCTCAGGTGAGTTGCTTCCATCCATACTCTTAATCCTTCTCTCATTGCTTATGCAGCTTTACTGTGATTGTAGTTGACGTTGCCTTGTGATGCGCAGTAGTGCCGCTGTGCTAACATGTTACATGTTTTGTTCCCACACATGCTGCTCACATTCATTATCTAGATGGTGTGAACTTTACTAGTACTTTATCTTTTTCCTTCTAAATTTGACACAGCTTAAAATTGTAGTGCATGTGTTTTTTTTTATTTATTTATTTATTTTTGTTTTTATTTATTTATTTATTTATTTTTATTTAATTTTTTCTTTTCTTTTTCACTCATTTAACACAGGCCAAGGGTATAGTGAAAGAGGAAGCTGAAAGTTAAAGGTAAATTTTAAAATTGTTTCCTGAGAATTTTCTTTTAGAAAACGCTCATTAATTGCAACAAAGCTGAGAAAAATTATAAAGGGTATATATATATATATATATATATATATATATATATATATATATATATATATATATATATATATATATATATATATATATATATATATATATATATTCACTTTTCTTTTAATTCCTCTTTACTATGCTCCTAATATCAGCATGCTTGATGTGCCATAATATTTTTTTTTCTTTATTGTGGTAAATAGACATAAAGATGGAATGATCATTTTATCTTCTGATAAATGCTTTTCTACAGCTATGCCGCTGTTATCTGCTACAGATGTTAAGTTTTTCATACAACATTATAAATACATATTATATTCCAGCATCTGTAATCGTATGTGGTTTTTTTATTTATTATTATTATCATTATTATTATTTTATTTGTTTATCTGTTTATTTTATTTATTTATTATTTATTTATTTTTTACCATAAATTTTTCATAATAAGTTAGTGAATGTAAGATAATAATCTTGATGTTGAGGTTGAATATAAATGGCTTTATTATTTTGAATACGCCTTTATTACTTTCAATGTAAAATGAATTTGTAGAGCAACCAAGCTGTTCTTTGAAAGATAACATGTTCCTTTTAGCTGTACAACATTTGCATTTGTGTACAGGTGTGTGTGTATGTGTGTGTGTATGTGTGTGTGTGAAGCTGCACATGCATGGCTAACATCACAGATCCAATTACAAATGAAAAAGAATATTAGGTATTTATTTAATGTAAGCCCTAAGTGTGTAATTATGAAGTGCTGAATTTTTTAAAAGTATTGTAAATTATACACTGTGTCATGGAGGCCAACAGGAGTTCCCCAATTATTTGCTGCCACTGCTGCTGCTACTAGAATGTGTCACCAACTTAATGCCATCTAATTATGCAAATATTATTGTGTATCAAATGGTGTTATTACCACTGCACACAGAAACTACATTAACAATGATGAAATGTTTGATGAATACATAGTTACTGCATATTAAATATACACAGATATAAATGAAACCATCAGATATCAAGGATCACACCCTTTGTTGTCATGAAATCGTCTACAACCTCTGCTCTTCTTTGCCAAGCCATTACAGTTTTGTCTTGCCCAAAATTTCAAGAAGCAAATTTTACATGATTTATTTTGTAGCAATAATCTGTATTTATGAATACTACTCGAAATAGTGAAGTACCTGCAGTGTAGTGAACTGACTAATTGATAATAACCTGTAAACTGGCTTCTGGTTAAGGAGCAACTAACTTGCTGTAAACCTGAGCAGCGTGTAGCATGTGATTTATGAAGACTTCAGCTGTGATGTTGTGCTTCTTACCTTACAGTGCATGAAAGAAAAATATCACAGCATCAAATCTTTATTTTGCCTTACTGAAGAAAATTTGATAGTTAGACATAAACAGTACAGCCTGTCACCATCTATAAAGATTATTACTTTAAAAAAAGGAAAAATGTGTGTGTGTGTGTGTGTAGGTATGTATGTGTGTGTGTGTGTGTGTGTGTGTGTGTGTGTGTGTGTGTGTGTAGGTATGTATGTGTGTGTGTGTGTGTGTGTGTGTGTGTGTGTGTGTGTGTGTGTGTGTGTGTATATCATTTGCTTTGTACAAACACTTCACAATACAAATGCCACTTTTGATGCTCATTCATTCATCATATATCAAGCATGTTTGCAGCAGAAGTACATAGCTTATCTATATAAATATTCTGTAAAATTATAGGATATATTGCTGTATTTTTTAATTAATATAAACAACCTACTTGCAGCTTCTCTTTCTTTTAATTTGCTCTTCTAAGTTTTTATTTAATATCTTGTTTTGAGTCTGTAGTCTCTAGAGTCAGTGTGAGATACTGAATGCTACAGGTGTGCATTTTACACGGAGATATTCAGTTCAGGGACTGCCATGTGTATGCCTACTGGCTTCCTGCAGCTTCCCTTGTGTTTTCATATGCAAAATTTCATGTCATTTATGTAAATTACCTTAATAGACTATTCCAGTTTACACTGAAATGTCTTACAGATACAGATTACAAGAGTGAGGGCCAAGAACATGGATCTACCAGGTCCAGTTGGCATGTTTCCATGTCATCCCCAGTGGAGCAGCAGCGACAGAGTGTCATCCAAGAGATTCTGCAGACAGAGGCAGTCTACCTTCGAGAGTTGCTGTTGGTGGAGGAGGTCAGTTAGGTTCAGTTCTTTGTTTACACTTGCACAGCAAGGACTTTTCTTTTCTGTATTATTGCTTGTAGGCTTTAGAAGTTTGATGAGAAAGTTAAGTTCATGATATAACGATGTGGTAGAAACATGCTCAGCTCACAGCTGAGAATTTCAGGGTTCAAACTACAAAGTCTCATTAGTCTCACTAAAATTATTGGCCACTAACTTGGCATGCAATTGATACTAGAGGTTCTTACTGTGTTAGTCATGTGACAGTTCTATGCAACTTCAGCAGTCATGGGTGTCATCCTCACTTTGTCATAGCCTCATTTGTATTTGCTTAATTATTGATGGTAGGAAAATATATCCTCTTGCAAGTAATTATTTGTAGACACAATTGTTCAGATAACTTTTGAAAAATGTAGGCCACCAGACTAATGATAATGCAAAACTAATTGGTGTTATTTGTTGATCTGCTTAGTGATGGGTTGCAAGACACTGAGAGTAGAATCTCCACTCCTGATGCTTATGCTTTTGAATGTTATTCAAAAGCATTAGAGAATCATATGATGCCTTTTTTCCTCATTCATGATCATGAGTGCACACTATGCAAGATGCTGCTCCTTGCCATACAATAAAACAAGTGATGAAATTCCTGAATGATAACTATATTCCAGTCCTTGAGTGGCCAGGTAACTCACCAAACCTAAATCCTATTGAAAAATGAGTGGTGTGAAATGAAAAGCAGACTTGCAAATTGCTATGGTAGTTCAGTGCCTCATCTCAAATAAGAAATGTACAAGCTGTGGATTCTGGATATGGAACCTGATCTTTCAGGAATTTAGCCAGATCCATGCTCAAAATAATGCAGTTTAAGGATAATCTTTTAGCCATCATTTGTGGACTAGTCAAGGATCCAGTTTTGTAAATGGTATGGAATCCCTTCTTTGATAAGGGGATAGGAAAGGTACTAGTGTTATCAGCTGAAAGGAAAGTGAACTGTTATAACCAGGACACTTATTAGGAGCTCTCGAATGACATTTTATAGGAAGCCAACAAGATGATGGTTGTGTTAAGTGTTCCAACTGGATTGCTATACTAGCTTTATTTACAAGTACTGTGGTACCTTCATCCATATCCTTTTCTCTCTACTATACCTGGGAGATTATTAGCATTTAATATAGTATTTATCAAATTTCCAGGTGTTCATCAGAATCATGCGTTCTTCAGGCATTGTAAATGAGAAGGAACTGGATTCATTATTTGTTAACTGGGATGAATTGATCCTAGCCAACTCATACTTCAACAAGTAAGTATTTAACTTCCTTAAGGCAACCTCCCTTCATGTAGGTATTGTATACTTTATACATTACAATTGCTGGAAGACAAATAATGGTGCCTGAATTCAGTAACAGTTGATTCAGAAATACTTATGTCATAAAGGATAGAACATTTAGATAAAAGCTCATAAGAAGGGAGAATGAAATGAAACAATTCACTTTAAGAAAACTAGGAAAAATGCAACTTAATGTTATGTGATGCTCATTACTGTGGTGATGGGAAAGATATAGGAAACTTAGAAAATTAGCATAGATTAAAGAAAAAAAATATTGGGGGAAAATTAAGGAAAACTAGGTCAAGAAATGCTAATTACCTGGGCTTTATGCAGGGAGATAATGCCGGATTACTGCTGATGCTCAATATGCTAATGCAAATTGCATTTTGCACCCAAATAATGTAATGAGTGTGTGAACACCCACTGAGGAAGATATAAAGATTAGATGGACTGAGATATAAGTGTTATGAGATGATACAAAACAATGTTCATATTCAGCTGCGTATAAACAATGGTTCAACGTGGTTCTTTAATTATTGTTACTGTACTCTACCAGTTATCCATTGTTAGTATTAACATTTAATAATGTCCACAATTACATAAAGTTAACTAGGAAGTGAGTTAGTCAAGAATATAAAATATACCTAGATCATGCGAAATGCTATCAACAGTGAGCATTCATCAGCTGTGTATGAGTATGTAAACAATACAATAGTTGTATGTGATTTTTCAATGTCATATACATTTGAAACTTTTAGTGTTGTAAGTAGTTTAGAAATATTTTATTTTAATTCAGGGAATCTGTCTCAGCCAGGTCAGAATCAGTCATTTTTTGCCATTTTCTTATTAAGACTCTAATGTGAATTACATTTTATGTGAGGCGTTAGCAGAACCTCCCCCCTTAAACATCACCAGTTACCCGAAAATAGTAATCTTATGGACTTTGCCTTATGGACAATGTGAATACAGAAAGGAGAGATTATCATTATTTGTAATTTATCTAAAAAAATTTAAAAAGTTTTTAGAATACTACTCAACTACATAAGAACATTAATACTTGCACCACTTGTGACCTTAGGATGGAGGTTTCAAATAGAAGAAACTGCCATAGACATGAATAACAGATTAGTTGAAAAAATAATAAACAAGCTGGTACAGAATATATAGTGTGCTGGACTGGTAAATGAAGATGAATAAATGTAAATGTATGTTATGTTCCAGAGCACTAAAGGTGCGGTGCATGAACAGCAGTGGAGGAGTCATCACAATGATTGGTGATGTCTTATGTCAGCAGGTAAGAACCTCCATTTTGTTTAATCAGAAAAAAAACTCGCAAAGACATCTGATGCACTTGAACATTTGAAAAACCAATACAGCATCCAGTGCTGAGCAGAAAACTTTTCCTGCAATTTTTTTATTTGTGACTGACTTCAAAAAAAGAAAGGAGGTAGAAATTGTGGCACAAAACACAAACATAACACAATAACAGAAGAATGAAAGTAGAAGTGTTGCAAAAGTTGGAGTGTGTTGTTTCTGTTCGTCACTTTTGTGAAGCTCATGACAGGATCTCAACTGTGTATGATATAAAGAAGCACAAAGGGAAATTTGAAGCAGTTTTTACTGACAGCAATTAAAAAAAAGAAAATGTGCATACAAAAAACTATGAAAGATAGAAAGAGTACAAATGATGATCAACTGTAATGATGCAGTGTTTTTGACAGTGAAGGAGTGGTGGTGTGGACAAGTCTGGCACAATGATGATAGAAGAAATTAAGGTATTTCATAGAGACTTTGAGTAAGAACATCACTGTGAGAATACTGTAGGGTGGTTGCAGAGTTTCCATAACTGCTGTGGAATTATAATGCATAGGATTTGTGGAGGAAATGATTGGAAAATGAGAAAGGAGCGACAGAATGCATCAGCATATTCACCAGGCTTGTTTCCTATTTCATGATATTTGAATTTAATTTACATTTAGTACAGTAGTTGTTTAATCTTATTTGAAAACATTATTTGGCACATCAGGTGCACTATTATAAGTCTTTTTAGACATATCAGGAAGTGTATTAGAGCTGTCAAGGGGCAAACCTCAATTTATTCAGGATGCCTCTAGAACCAAGGATGCCCAAGTATTGATAGTCAACCTTTGTATATGAACTATTTGGCACATGATAAAAAAAAATGATGGAATTACAACCACATGTTCACAAACATGTGAAAGAAAAAAGTCGTAATTATACATCTTAGGATCTAAATTTTCCTCTTTTTCATCCAGACAATTGTTCTGATGTATAAAACTTAAGGTATAATTTTGAGTTCTTGAGATGAATATTTTTTTTTTTTTTCAGATTAGCCAACTGAAGCCTTATCT
Source organism: Scylla paramamosain (assembly GCF_035594125.1). Taxonomy (NCBI): domain Eukaryota; kingdom Metazoa; phylum Arthropoda; class Malacostraca; order Decapoda; family Portunidae; genus Scylla; species Scylla paramamosain. Next base: position 708,689 of record NC_087166.1, read on the forward strand.
CAGGTTCTGCAGCCTCCAGATGCATGGTGCCACTCTACTCGGAGAAAAGTAAGCACAATATTGAGTCATAAAATTTGCAGTTAGATATGAAATAGGTATTTTGAGAGTGTAGAGGGAGTAGTGGTGGAGTGGTTTAGTGGCTAGTGCACTTGACTTACAACCAAGAGGTCCAGGGCTTGGATCTTGGGCTGGGCAGAGTCAAAATGGGTTTGTTTGCTTTCACTTCACTGTAGCCCCTGTTCACCCTGCAATGAATAGGTACAGGATGTGAGCTGAAGAGTCATGACTTTGCTTTTTAATTAGAAGTAATAATTTAGGAATTCATCTTTTCTTTGTGTTTATATTGTTAGTGTGAGTGAGTGTGTATACATTTGTGGTATCTCCAAGAAATTAGAAATAGTCTGTGGCTCACCCTGGGGGCAAACAAGTGAAGATAGAAAAGTAATTTCTTACATACATATATAACTGTGTGACACTGAGCAGTATGTGTCATGTGGTAAGTGTTTTGACATGTAGTTTTTAAATGTCTTTTTTTATAGAGGTATTTACTATAGTTATCTTTGAAGTATGCAAATGTAGGTAATTTTAGAAGACTTTGGCAGGTCACTTCCACATAAAAGTGCAGTCAACAAATGCATATCTGGTTGGTTGGGAAAAATTGAAGCAGTTCTTTTGCAGACAATGATTCAAAGAAACTGATGTAAATAAGAAAACTATGAAAGATAGAAAGAGTACAGATCATGATTGATGATGGAGTGGTTTTTACAGCGAAGGAGTGATGGTGTGGACGTATCTAGCAGTGATGATGAAACAAGCTAAGGTGTTTCAGAAAGAGTTTAGTTTAGAACCTCACTGTGAGCATACTGAGGGGTGATTGTAGATATTCCAGAAAAGCCATGACATTTCAGTGCACAAGGTCTGTGAGAAAAACAATCAGAAGGAACAGCAGAGTACAAGTTCACCATGCTTGTATCCTGTTTCATGGTATTCATGATTGATTTACTTTTAACACAGTAACTGCTTGACTTTATTTGAAAACATTCTTTGGCACACTGGGTAGACTATCTAAGTCTTGTTAGACATCTTGGACAGTGTATTAGAGGTGTCAAGGTGAAAACCTCAGTTAATCTGGGAAAATGGCTGATTTGGGATGGTTGTAAAAGGATGCTGAAGTATTGATGGTCAACCTCTATCTTAGTCAACTACTATAAGTGCCTTAATTTTAAGTCTTCATAAACTAAAATAAAATTAAAATAATCATGATTGTTATGGGGAAGGTGTCGGGCAGGTGGTCCATGGTCTGACTTAGTGAGGCAGTGTCAAGAGCATCCACTTATCCAAGGTCACACCCTCACCTCCTTCCTGCTCAAGCCTATGCAGAGGATAACCAGATACCCACTGCTTATCAAGCAGGTAATAAGTCTAAATTTATTTATTTGTATGTGTTTGATTATGTATAGCTTTGATTTTTTAGTATTTAGTATTTATTGCTAAGAATGTTTTTTCTTACTTTTCAGCTGCTAAAATATACTCCTGAGGGTCACCCTGACTGTTACAACACCCAAGAGGCACTCTCAGCATCTGAGACGCTTTGTGCACAAGTAAGTCAACTTTGGGATATGACAGTTTCACTTTTTATTCTCAGATTTTGAACCAAAAGGAGATATAATGAGAACAGAAGTCTGAAAGATGTCTAATTTGCAGGCTCTTTTTTTTTTTTTTTTTTTTTTTTTTTTTTTTTTTTTTTTTTACAGTGAAAACATTGAGTGTGTGATCTCAGGTATCAGAAATATATATTTCTTGAAATGTGGTTTGATACCAGGCTATGTTAAATACTACATCCTCAAGAAATACAGTATAGACACCAATTACTTACTCATGATTTAGATCTCATGATCTGTTTTGTTTTATTATTCTTAATGTTTAACTGGTAATCAAATGTCTGAGAAACTATACTGAATTAAAGATTCACTGATTGATTGGAAGAATTTGGTGTTCCATCAATGACTGCATTAAGGAAATAAAATTAGATCTGTGGTAAGTGAAGAATCTGGAGAGTTTAGTAAATGAAATAAATCAAGATGTAGTTAGTTACTTATGTGGTGTGTGTGTGTGTGTGGCAAGGGCACAGGACAAGGACAATAGTGGAATAGTAGATGGCATATTATGAGAATTCATATGGCACAGAATAATACAATGCAAACTTCCAACATTTTGTGTTTTTTCATGTGAAAGTAGACTAGCAAAGCACTGAAGATTAGATATAAAAAAGAGATTCTGCTATGAACAGAATGAATAGATATCCTGGTACACCAAGTATATTAACTCCTCTTTGGTGCTGTGTTTGTACTTGCTAGAGTAAAGTTCTTGTAACTAAGTCTTTCACCAGTTCCAGCATTTCACTTCACTTTTATGTTCACTCTACTTCCTTGGTCAGTTTCAGTATAATCTCATCTATCTCAGGTGACTTTGCACCATTAGTTTTCAAAGGCTTCTTAATTTAATTTCACTATAGTAGTTTTTATAGTTACAAATTCATTGTAAATAGCCATTACTCATTTAGCCAAAATTTATTCCTAAGGTAAATGAAGCTGTAAGTCAGAGGGAGAACACAGACAAGTTGGAGTGGATGCAGAGATGTGTGACCTGTGAGGGTTTGCAGGAACGCCTCGTCTTTAATTCTCTCACCAACACTCTGGGTCCAAGGAAGCTCCTGCATACAGGCACTCTTCACAAGGTATACATATATGCATTGTTTATAAGATGTGACAAAGAGAAGCTGAAGTCAGGCATAATATTGTCCTTGTTTTAAGATTTATTCCAGGTGTTGAAGATTTTTTAATATACGAGTATAGGTGAATAGCAAAGGTTTTGCTAAATCATAGAGAGAATGAGCTACAGTTTAGTTAAGAGAGTCCAAATACCATTACTGAATTACTTTTTGTAGAATCCATCATAATTTTTATCATCAGATAAAATGTAGACATGTCATTTTCTTGCCAATTCATGCCTGAAATCAGAGCTTGGTAATACCAACATTGTTATCATTATGGTGATTTTCAAAGTAAGTTCTTTGTTTACATGTTTTGGCCCCACTCACCTTACATTATAACTAGAGTAAGCTGTTGGAGTTACACACATACTGTTCCTTGTTAGCTTATAGAGTCAGTTTGGAATTAGCACTTGTAGTCAAACAGAAGATTGTGAGCTGGTAGTTGCTTGAGGATCTTCCTCTTGGGTGGAATCCTTTAGAAACCAGGGATGAAAAACAATACTTGGCTCAAGAGATGAAATTATCTTGGGAAGATAGACTGATAGATTTCAGTGGATAGTTGTCCAGAAATGAAGGAATAGTGAAACTATTCTATTTGTGTGTGAAATGTCAATTCTCTATTGTTATGACCATTTTGAATTCTATATATAACATGTACTATTAATTTTAGATTATATTTTCTCTTTCCACAGGTCAAAAGTAAACGTGAGCTTGTAGCTTTTCTTCTTAGTGACTTCCTTTTGCTGACAACCCCAAGTAAGTCAGTGTCTTCCTGCACAACTTTAGCAACGTTGGAAAGAGCACTCACTTCCACCACGTGTGCCATGTATCGTAAGGTAAGTCTGCCATGTAATGCCACGGCAGGATGCAGAGACACGAGCCAAAGCAAGACTTGCCATAAAGTACCCTATAGTCTAGTCAGCTAAGACTTGTCCTCCTGGCCTGTCTTATCTGGAGTTCAATCCCCAGTCAAGTCCACTTCTCTTATTTACAAAAGATTCATTTCTACCTTTCCTAATGTAGAATGTATTTCTTTATGCAGTCATAACAGCTGGTATTTTGAAATATTAAACACAAGTTTTTAATACCTGTATGCTCATTTTGTACATCCTTGCTGCAGTATTCCTCAAGATCGGAGAGAAATGATACAATAATGTTAAGTGACTCAAAAATTCAAATTGCCTAATTCTCCTGAAGCCTTTCATTAGTAGTTATCAACTGTTTATTTCCATGTGTGTGTGTATCCTTAAACTCACAAAAGTGGTGTTCTAAATTTGATTGTATGTAGAAACAAAATAACATCAATCTGCTTCGGTTCACTCTAATTTATAGTCAGATTTTTCAATATATTTGCTCAAATGTAAGTAATATAAGAGTCATATTATGTAATTGCAACATGTGTGTAATTACAGTTCCATGTAAAATTGCTTATGCAGTCTAATAATGCAATTCTCTGCAGCCTATGTTCCTGACTGACCTGAGAGTGGAGGGGGACAAAGACTCAGAGACTTGCTTCACTCTTGTTAGTCCAGCGTGTGGTGACATTGCTGTAGCAGCACCGACCACTCATGAAAGAAACAACTGGCTTAAGAAAATTGCTATTGCCCAGAAGCACATTAGTGATACAGAAAGATCTCTCCTTCATCGACAGCAGTCCAGTAAGTATCTGATATCATATTTTTCATTTACTTCTCTGATTAATCACCCTTTTCATCTACATGTTTTTTTGTATATCTTTATATAAAGTAGAACATTAATATATTGAACAATATATTCCAAGAGTTGTTTCAAATCAGTTTTCAGTTTAATAACATTGTTTCAATAGGGAGAACACTTTCTCTGGTATGTGCATAGGAAAAGTATTAAATGATAAAAAAAGACTTAATAATCAGTAAATATTGGACAACACATGGCATACTGATCTACATATACCAAGCACTTCCAGCAGCTGAGAGGCAGGTGTTAAGTGCTGCATGGTGTTGTATCATCTTGTGCTTTCCATTGTTGCACATCAGTACTTCCACTGATGTTGATTACTCAGCCCATCTCTATCTGTTTATGAAAATACTTGGATTTTGTTTTTATATCATTATAATGACTATGTGAGAACATTCACTCACCAATCAACACAGCTAAATAAGGAATTGATCCATTTAGTTAAGTTAAATTGACAGGAAAGGACACATCTTATTGCCCACTTCTTGTTTTTCTCACTGCATTCATGCTATTCATCATTCAGTTTAATTTTCTTCTTTATTTGGAGCTAAAATCATGAAAAGTGAGGAGGTGGATGTATGGCAGATTTAGAGTTCTTTATCTGTATATGGCACATTAGTTTGAGTCAATATATCTCACATCATATACCCAACTCTATTGTTTCCAGTTTATATATATATATATATATATATATATATATATATATATATATATATATATATATATATATATATATATATATATATATATATATACAGTAAAATCCCTCTCATCCGGCATTTGAGTATCCGGCAGCTTCAAGTATCCGGCACATTTTTCCCCGAGCCTTAAAATCCATAAAAAATCAGTGTGTACTCATAAAATCGATTAAAATTCCCACGCAAGGCATACCTTGTCCCCTCGCCACCAGAGCACACTGCTTCACGCCACCCGCGGCCCACTGCACTGTGTTTACTCAGCAGCGTTGCCAGATATACGATAATTATTGTACAAGTACAGTAAATTTTGCCCGTGTACGATGTACAATGGGACTCATACGATAATACGATAATCTGGAAATTCGTACGATATTTTTATGAAATATACAATAATTTGAGTGAAAATTAATGTTATCAATATCAGGTAATGCAAAATTTCTCATATAAATTTGAATAACAAAATAAAAACCTGAAAGTGCCAGATGTATTGCTTTCCTTATGAGACAAGTCTCACCATACGGGTGAACAACAGGTCTCGTTCTTGTCTGTGACCAGTCCGTCCGCTCCCCGAGTCCCCGTCCCATAGTCTCGTAGTCGTCGGTCTCGCGCGTTGCAATGCAGGACAGGACTTTCAGTTTTCGTTAAATATGTCTAAAGAGAAAGGAAAGGAGAGAGAGGAGGCATGTGGTGCAGTGCTGAAAAAAGCGAGACGGGAACAGAAATATAGGCCCGAGTGGGAACAGTTTCCATGGGTGGGGCCTGCAAATAAGGATGTTTATAAGGCCATGTGCCTTATTTGCAGTGTTGAAATAACCGCCCAGGTCACAACTCTGAAGTTACACGAAAACACAGCAAAGCACAAGAAAATGTGAGACCAGTACCAGACCAGTAATCTACATAGTAAGTAAACAGCTTAACGAAGTGTCCTGTAGTTTTTCTCCAATTATTAATGATATGTATTTAGGAAAGCGTTTTGTTTGTTAAGGGCATTGTTGTTTTTTTCATCACACACACACACACACACACACACACACACACACACACACACACACACACACACACACACACACACACACACACACACACACACACACACACACACACACACACACACACACTCTCTCTCTCTCTCTCTCTCTCTCTCTCTCTCTCTCTCTCTCTCTCTCTCTCTCTCTCTCTCTCTCTCTCTCTCTCTCTCTCTCTCTCTCTCTCTCTCTCTCTCTCTCTCTCTCTCTCTCTCTATATATATATATATATATATATATATATATATATATATATATATATATAAACCTAAATTCTGCTGTATTTGGAAAGGGGCAGTTTTGCATAGTATTTAGAATAATTACATATGTACGATAATTTTGCCAGAAGTACAATAATTTCAACCTGTGTAGTACGATAACATGGCCAAAACACGCTGGGAACGCTGGACTCACGGGCTAAGGAATAGTACTGTGAGGGCAGGGGGCGTTGGTGGTGGTGACGCTGGGGAAGCAGGGATTTGTGTTACATTGCTTTGGTCGGCACTGGGCAGTCTTGCCACACACTCTCCTAATAGTGATCAGTGCATATTCCTGGCGGTGGTGGTGGTGTGATTACATTGTTTTAGCAGGGGCGCTGGGGAAGGAGGGATTGGTGTTACATTGTTTTAGTCAGCACTGGCCAGTCTTGCCACACACTCTCCTAATAGCGATCAGTGTTTGCATATTCCCGGCACCTTCTTCCTCCATCAAACAGCACCAGAGAGACACAGCTACTTAAGGTGAGTAATGTTGGCAGCCTCCTCCTGTCAGCCTTACCGCCCTCACCGTAACACACTCCTCCCGCGGACTTCCTGTCAGTTTATTCGTTATTTGGGTGTTTTTGAGGTTATTTATTATTTATTTAAGGTTTCCTCGCATCTGAGTCGGAAAATTTAGCTAAATATTGAAGGGAGATCTATGTAAACAAACAGATAGAGGTAGGGCGTCCTTATTATGAGCTTTTATCTGCTTCATCTCTTATTTATTGTAAGCCTAATACGTCGCAAAGTGGAGCCACATGACTAGGCTTTCATATCCGCTAGCTAGATATATCCGCCATTGCCTCATTTAGTTACGATGGAAGAATAACAGGCAAAATAGCGGCGGTTCTCTCCACTGTCAAGGGCCGCCATGATGGCTGGCTACCTCCGCCAACTTGTTTCTACCTGTGGGTTCCAATATTTTTTTGATATTTTTCTTAACTTCTATATTCTGCTCGTATAGCATGTTTTTATGATTTATTAAAATAATTATTTGCTTTAGAAGTGTTTTCGTTGCTTGTGTTGAGTTGTGTTCAATTTTGTGTTGCTTTACGAAAATGTGGGGTGTTTTTTTGGCAGTATTTTGACAAACTTGTTTTTTTATTTCACACTCTAATTACGTCTTTTGTATTTCTAAAAATTGCTTATGATTTTTAGAGTGTTTTTTCGTTCCTGTTGAGAGAAATAAGTGGACTTTAAAAATGGTTTATGTTCCTGTTAAAAGTTGTGATTACAACACTTTTTGTGTTATTGTCTCTCTATTTCAGCTTGTAACTAACTTTTCATTGCTTGAAAAAACAGTTTGTATGTTTTAAAGTGTTTTATCTTGTTGTTGAGTCAAAATAGGTGGACTTCTCAGTGGTTTTTAATCGTATTTAGGTTCCAACACTTGTTTTTTACACAATTTCGGTTTTATTTGTTTATTCTTGTTCCAGGTAACTTTTGATTGTGTAAGATGATAGTTCAGATTTTTTAAAATTTTTTACGTTCCTGAAAATTCAAATGTTGGGGACTTTTCAATGATTTAAATGGTGCTGAATATTTCAACACTTTTTCCATATTTCATTTGGATATTTTTTAAATACTACTCAAGCTGGAGCTGTTATAATATTGTGGATATTAGTTTGAGTATTTGTCAAGTCAGAATATATAGGGCATTCGAGCCTAGCTCCATTTTTTCGAGGGGTCAATTTCAAAATGAAATCCGTTACGGTACGTAAATTAGCCGTGACGTCACAGCCGCCATCATGGACCCGGGACCTTGATCGGCTCCGCTGTCTCCTCGGTAATATTTATCGTATTTTGCAGTGTTTTCCTGGTGTTTCCACGTGTTTCTAAACTCAGACATGTAGATAAGAGTAGAATGAGTAAGAAAATAAGAGAAATAGAGGAGGAAGAGGAAGGGAGAAGGAATAGAGGAGGTGGTAAATCAGAAAAATGCCAAGAAAACAATATTTAGGTTAATTTTCCCTGCTGCCCTGTCTGTCTTTGTAGTATTTGTCTTCCGTGACTGCTTTCAGTGTATTTGGTGTGTTTAGGGGGTGTTGGAGTGTGTCTGGAGGTGTTTAGGTGTTGTTGGAGTGTGTGTTGATGGGATTTGGTGATGTTTGAGTCAATATTTAGCGTTCCTGGTGTGTTTTGGGGTGTCTTAGGCTTGTTTAGGAGTGCTTTAAGTGTGTTTTGGACTGTTTTCAATGTTTTGGGATGTTTCAAGTGTATTTTGGGATGTTATGGATGAGTTTGGGTGTGTTTTGTGTAGATACGGGTGAGTTTTGGGTGTGTTTGTCGGTATTTTAGGTCAGTCTGGGTGTGTTTTGGAGTGTTTTAAGTGTGTTTTCGGCCGTTTTCAGTGTTTTGGGCCGTTTTCAGTGTTTTGGGATGTTTTAAGTGTGTTTTGGGATGTTATGGATGAGTTTGAGTGTGTTTTGGGTAGGTACGGTGTGTTTTGGATGCGTTTTAAGTCGATTTGGGTGAGTTTTGGAGCATTTTAAGTGTGTTTGGGGATATTTTGGTGCACTTTCGATGTGCTTAGGATGTTTTTTGTGCGTTTAGGAGTGTTCTGGGTATGTTTAAGGTGTTTTAGTGTGATTGGAGTTGCTTTTGAGGTGTTTTGGTTATGTTATAGGCATGTTGCAGATAAGAATTGGGTCTTTGAGGGTAGAAGTGGTGTGCTTGAGGTAAAATAAAAGATTCTGGGGTGTTCTGGGGATGGGCTGTGATAGTAGAAGCGTGTCAGGGGTGTTATAGCGTGTGTTGTGATATATGAAGCTACTAGATGCAAGTGTGGGGGATGTCTGGGTCTGGACGGGGTGTTGTGGTGTTAGAGTGCTAGCAGGGGGAGGTACTGGAGGTTGTAGGGATGGGTAGAGGGTAAATAGAGAGGTACACTGTAGGTTAGGTTAGGTTAGGTGTTGACACACACACACACACACCTCTCTCTCTCTCTCTCTCTCTCTCTCTCTCTCTCTCTCTCTCTCTCTCTCTCTCTCTCTCTCTCTCTCTCTCTCTCTCTCTCTCTCTCTCTCTCTCTCTCTATATATATATATATATATATATATATATGTATATATATATATATATATATATATATATATATATATATATATATATATATATATATATATATATATATATGTATATATATATATATATATATATATATATATATATATATATATATATATATATATATATATATATATATATATATATATGTATATATATATATATATATATATATATATATATATATATATATATATATATATATATATAACCTAAATTCTGTATTTGGAAAGTGGCAGTTTTGCATAATATTTGGAATAATTACATATGTACGATAATTTTACCAGAAGTACAATAATTTCAACCTGTGTAGTACGATAATATGGCTAAAACAATCTGGCAACGCTGCTCGCAGTCGTCAGTCTTGCACGTCGCGACGCAGGACAGGATTTTCAGTTTTCATTAAAAACGTCTGAAGAGAAAGGAAAGGAGAAAGAGGTGGCGATGCGCGGCACAGCGATCAGCTGGTCTTTGTTATGGTAAGATGTGTGAGTGTAGGGTGGTGATTGTGGACATAATTTCACTTCTATTCAAGTATCTGGCATGTCAGCGGTCCCGTTGATGCCGGATAAGAGGGATTTTACTGTGTATATATATATATATATATATATATATATATATATATATATATATATATATATATATATATATATATATATATAGAGGGTGTCCTGGGAGGAAAGTCATATATTCTCAGAAAAGAAAGACCATGTCATTCTGAGTGGGAAATATTCTAAGGTCAAATGCTTTTAATGCTGTGGTTTAGAAATGAGAGGACATTAGATGACGTGAATCAATGGCAAGTGGCTGCACACAGGCCAGACCACAACATCCATTGTCCAGCTGATTGCTGTTGCTGTATGGCATTCATTTTGTTAAATTCAAGAATTTAATCCCTACATACATTGGTACTAGATAACATGTACCAGTTTATAGACTAATGTAGAGTTTTCATTCAGTAATGCAGAGAAATGCACATAATCACTCAAAATATATTTATAAAATGTCTCTTGATTTTTATGGAAAAAACAATGAATAGTGAATTCCTAATATCTTAGAGAGGGTTGGTGTCATCTTTTGCTTATGGGCATATCATATTTTTAATGTGTGTTCTCTAAGGAACAACACCAGGCATAAAGATACTACTTAGTCAAGAAAAAAAAAAAAAGATCTAGACCAAGGTTCTTCAGAGTATGGGTTGGGATCCAAAACTGGATTGCAAGCTCTTGTTCATTGGGTCACCACATCATAAATAGACATATGAACAATAATTCAGAATTAATGTGTGTGTGTGTGTGTGTGTGTGTGTGTGTGTGTGTGTGTGTGTGTGTGTGTGTGTGTGTGTGTGTGTGTGTGTGTGTCCATCAACTTCCATATCAGAGGTATAAAAGTACAACAGAATATATGTATTGGGTCATGAAGGAAGTATATAAAATCAAACTGGATTGTGATGAAAAAAAAAGTTTGAAGAACAATGATCAAGACTTAATTTGCTGACTTATATCCTTGAGTTTCTTATGAATTTTGTATTTTGAGTGGAACTGAACATGTGCTTTCATAACAGTATAAGTAAAACAAGTTATGGTGTTACTTGAGTTACTACTAGGGTGCTATAAAGTTCATGTGTTTTGTCTTGTTGCATTTCCTTAAAACATTGTAGTAGTGTATGGGATATGAGTTCAAGGTCACTTGTGCTGTTCATTTTTTACATTTACTTTTGTTTATCAAATTTAGTTTTCAACTTGTAGATGTTCAATGCTTGCTGCACCATTTTCAGTCTATTCCTTATATCAATTATTCTGTATTGGAAGCTGCATTTATATTTTATTTAGATGTCTAATATATTTTGCATTCATGATTCTTACAAACACATTCTGTAATCTTCCATCACCTAGATATCTTGTCTTTTAACTTTTTTTTGTAATAACATTGTACTTTTAAATATCATTATTAAACAATTTCATTCTCCCTTTCTTCCCATAACATGATAACTTAGGATGTAATCTTTCCTCATGGGTTAATTTTTTTAATATTTGGCATAATTCTTGTGGACACTGTGTGACATTGCAAAAGTGTGTGCAGTCTGCACCACAGTTACACTGTCATGTTGTCCTGATGATACATTGGACGCAATCACTCCCCACAACATTTCATCATCCATGTAGTTACTAGCCCCTTTCATTTGTGTCAACAATATGCCTAATATTCTTATGATGTCAGGACTCAGAACTCTTCTTATTATCCTTCTGTCATGTTCCCCATTCACTGGAGTAAAGTGCAGTCCTGGCAGGTGTAGGGAGGCAGCTATGTGTTTAGGATTTGACAGGTGTGATAAGTCTCAGGACTGTTGATGCTACTTAACTAGCATCTAGTACCAGCTGCCACACATTGGCTTGACACATGCCCTTCTTATTGGTTGGTCTTGTTATGACCACAATAATTTTACTCTTTTTGGCATGTTACAAGTTGCTGGCTTCAGCTTCCTTTTAGTGAATTATCTTGATGAGTACTGGAAACCCTTGTGAGTAAAACAATGATGGTGAAAAGAATGTTCAAGCTCATTATTTGCTATAGAAACATACAGTATCAGGATTTTTTTTTTTTTTTTCTTTCTTTCTTTCCTCTTCCCTGAAATACTTTAGTTAATGCCTGCTGTTCAGCAGTACATTTAATATTATTTGAGACAAATTTTGTGAGATGTCTTCATTATTTTTTTTTTAAATATTTATATAATATTGTATGCAAAATATCAAGTTAATACATAACACATAAAAAAACACATAACAGTTTAATTATATCTCACTCATGAAACAAGATAATGTTGATATGTCATGTTTTAGAAGTATATGATCACCTACATATGTTGCAGAATCATGAACAGATAATTTATAATTCATAAAATGCAACAAATGCATATATGCAGGGTTACAATACATTTATATGTATATGTACTATATATTCCAGCCATAACACAGGTCTTTACAGATGGCTTTCTTTTAAATCTCTTACATATGGTTGGACTTTTAGAGTTGTAATTGAAACTATAGATAACTCTCTTTATCTTTTTTTATTATAATTCCAAAGTGAGGTTTCTAATATAGGTACAATATTAATATAATCTTTGCACTCTTGAGAATATGGCTTATGTTTCACTTTACTTTGGAAATAGACCTCTAAAATGATACTGTGTGAATCTCTTCAGTGATGCCAAATGGTGGAGAAAGAACAAAGGGTGAGCGTGTGTTTTATTTCTAAAGCAAATCATAAATCATAGGAAAAGCCTCTCATGTCAGTTTGCATTGTTCTGTAAATTCCTTGCTAAAAAGAAGTCATATAGATTAATACATATATATTTATCCTCTATTTTATCCTTGTAATATTCTTTCTTTTGTTTTCCATTATTAGCATATTCATTTATTCATGTGCTTGCATGTTTTCAGTGCAGCAATAAGATGTGTTTTATTTTTGCATGATAAGAATTGGTATTCTAGTGATTCTACATAGTCTTTTGAAACAAAACATGTGCCAGCCTTAGCTTTAGATACTTGCCCTTGGCCAGTGGCTCTCTTATATAAGAAGAGAAAAAAGGGAATATGTATTTGCTGAGCATTAATTCAACTCACAAGTCTCCACATTGCCTACATATCTCAACATGATTTTTTTTACATTATTTCATTGATACTGTTATTCCTTTGATCTTTTATTGTTGTACAGTATATCACAAAGAAGTCAGGATATTATAAATTGTGGTCTTCCAGCCATATTACAAAAAGAAAATCAATTATTTCTTAAGCCCATCTATTATCTTTTAACATTAATTCCTCCTTAACCAGTTTTCTCCTGTTCTTGTTCTTCCCTCTGCCTAATTAAGTTTCTTTGCCTATTTGCAAAATCCTGCTGTTTGTTTCAAGATCATTGGCAAAGTATCCATAACAGGTACAGTTCACACAATGTAGTATCCCTGCCCTCATTATAGTCATTGCAAAGTTACCTCCTGCAGGAATTGCATCCCATGATTTTTACGAGACAGATGGCCATTGTAGCGTACTGTAAATATGTGTTAGCATCTTAGTATTGGTAAACTTGTTCTATATAATTCAACCAAGTGGAGTGATATATTTCCATCACATTTATTATGTTGCTACCATGGTAATTATATAGGAACTAGATTCACCAGTCAAAAATATCCATGTGCCTATTGGAATAGCTCTCTTACCAAACCCACTCTTTGTCACATTAACATTACCATTCCTCTCAGCCACAATCTGGTCAATGCAAAGGCACTCTGTTACTATAATTGGTGAAGTTGACACACTTTCCCATCATAACTTTTGTTCAGATAAGTCCCTAACTTTAGTTATGGCCATTCCTAAAGCATATAGGGTTTAAGGAAAAGTGAAATGAAAGAGTGAACTTTTTGTTAATTTATATGTGGGTTTTTTTTTTTTTTTTTTTTTTTTTTTTTTTTCATTTATAGATATGTATATATGTGTACCTATAATTTTCACACTTCCTTTGTTCTACTTGTAATATGGCTGTCTTAGTAGAAATACTGATTAGATCAATACTGAAGAGCAAAATTTAATATATTTGTCTTTTGAACACCCAAAAGAGGCTGGCTAATGCTTGCAAAACAAACAAAGAGGACGAGACAAGTGGAGGGAAAAAAATAGTTAAAAAAATAAAGATCCTTTAGTTTTGAGGCATTTTACTGCCATTCTTTATGTAGAAGGACTCCATGTTGTTAGAAAGCAGAATAATAGAAAGAGTGACCTGTTCAAGTGCTGATAGGATTAATAGTCAGTATTTTTGTGTATACTAAGAGCACAAGAGGGAAAACCCATGCAACTAACAAGTTCACAAATGTATAAAAAATACACACATATAAAAGTACATCAGCCATTTGCAAATTTAAATTAATAATAATAATGCAAAAAGAAAAAGAATAAGAAATATGGCAGTACCTTTGTACCTGTGTCTCTGTGAGAAAAATAATGTAAAGCTTGGGAAAGAAGATGGTATTTTTCACAGGGAATGGGACCATTGATAATGTTGAGATCAACAAATAGAAAGTAGAAGGATTTCTTATATCACTGAAACTAAAGGAAAAGTAGAGAAGACATGATGAAAGGAGACAACAAGCTTTCAGCCCTTCATTGCCCACAGGGCTCTCTGGGAATGTTTCATAACCATGAGACAGATTTCTGTCTGCTTACTTGAATGTACTGTACTGAAGTTATCAATCTGTTAATTTCCATTAAAAACAAAACAAAACAAAACAAAAAAATAAATAAATAAATATACGTATATAATTTGTGTGCATATATATATATATATATATATATATATATATATATATATATATATATATATATACATATATATATATGGCAATGCTTGAGCTATTTGCATGCACTTATTAGTCTCTGTTAATTTCAAGGAAAAAGAATTCATATAAGAGTGGGCTGGAGTTGAATCATATATCCTTTAAATGGCCAAAGTGAATCCCATGAGTTGACCCGAGATAGGGAGGGAGTGCTGCAAAAGACAGTTGCACTCTGAGCCAGCTTGTCTTAAGAAACATTTACTTTTATGAATAATGTTTTATCATCTAGCTGATTTAGATGTTCACTTGCAAGTGTTTCCATGGGTACCAGTTAGCTTTTTTCCTGTATAAAAAATGCATATATGCATCAGTAGATTTATAACTGATCACATGATCAGTATTGCTGAGAAGAAATTATAGCTTTCCTGTTGTGTTAGTGGCTTTAATAGATTTGCTTGATTCTTTTAGAAACCCTACATTTATTGAATGGAACTTTAGAGGTATAAGGATAAATGCATATATTCTATGGGATAAAATGTAATAAAATTCTTGGTTAATGAGAGAGAAGGAGAGAGAGAGAGAGAGAGAGAGAGAGAGAGAGAGAGAGAGAGAGAGAGAGAGAGAGAGAGAGAGAGAGGCCATACTTTGTTTTAAGTATACTATTATCTTACATTAGACCAAAGAACACACATGCATAAACAGCTATACTCCACCAACACTATCAACTAGCTGAGCTGTAGGGCCTTCACTGATCACTAGGCAGACTGAAATATGCACACTGTTTCTCCTTCCTCCTCTTCCTCCTTCTCTGTCAGCATTTAATCATTCTCTCTCTCTCTCTCTCTCTCTCTCTCTCTCTCTCTCTCTCTCTCTCTCTCTCTCTCTCTCTCTCTCTCTCTCTCTCTCTCTCTCTCTCTCTCTCTCTCTCTCTCTGTGCCCTCATTGTCAGGATTCCATATTTTTGTTGATGTGAAACTGTGGTGTGTATGGAATATTTGTCCTTAAATAGCTGCTTGCCATATTAAATCAATCTTCTTGTTTGTATATTTTAAGAAGAGAAAGACAGGAACATAATGGGCCGAGTGTTAGTCACCGTCATGGCAGGAGTCTCCCTGAGTGAAAAACATTGTGAGGGTAAGAAGTTATAATCTTATGTCTGCCAGCATGCCCCTGTCTCCCCCTCATGTAGTGATCCAGATGGTTAAGATGTATCACCAGGATGAGCACTAGAGCAGGGAGAGCTGCTAGCACTAATTGGTGTATATGTTTAGCCAAGATGTATGCATGACTGTACATGCAGATATCATAATGCTAAGTACTCACAATACATATACTTGCTTTCTGCTGCAATACTGATATCTTCCATGCAGTGCTATCTTTCTACACATTTATCATAATGCTTGTATGTTTTGTCATACTTCTTGCGAGTATTAGTTGCACAAACCATACAAATAAATTCAAAATTACTTACTTGTTCAGTATATGGATAAAATGGTAGTCATAAATTGCTCTCATTCTTTGATTCATTGTAAGTAGTCACTGAAAGAATGAGTACAGTATCTACTTTGCCATTCCTGTCATTTCATATAGACGGAGTGCCTCACCAGCTTCCTGATTGTAGTTTTTCCTTGCTTCTGCTCACAAAGAAGAGTTCAGATGCAGACTTGTACTTTGTATTGATGATACTGGACAAAGAAAGGAGGAGTATTATTGGTTTGACATTTTTCAGCAATGATTCACAGTGCTTTACTTTTATAAAACATAAATTATCTTGTTTTTAATGTAATGCTTCACTTCAAAATTATGTTAAAATCTTTGTTCATGTGAGTTTCAAGCCACATGTCGAAGCTCACTTCTGTGGTCTACTTTGCATCATAAAGATGTGTAATCCTCCTAAAAATAAATAAGTAAATAAGTGAAAGAATAGATAAATGAATAGGTGAAATAAATGGATATATAAATAAAAATTGTCAAACTGTATATGGTTTAATTAATACTGCTTGATGTATGAAAAACGTTTTTTTACCTAATAATGATCGACTAATGAGTCTTTAACAATCTTCAGTGTTTTTCAGTGTACTGCACCTATACATCTGCTGTCCTATCTTCCAAGAGCATCTTGAGAGTGACCATGGCATAATGATTTCTTTCTAAACATCTTTTTTGTATTTATTTTCTGTTGTGTTCACCTAGACCATGAATGTTCTATATACATAGCATGATCAGATATCACTTCTTTAAGTAGATGTGTTGTATTCTTGATTGTGCAAATAATTCTACAATTTTTCCACCCTCCTGGAAATAACAGAAACGTGAGCACAGCTGCACTGTATGAGTCACTAACATTCCAGTAAAACCAAATTCTGGAAAACAGAAGTCTGGGAATTTGAGGGCTATGTGTAGTATTTTGATTTAGCATATTTGGTGAATGTTACCAGAATTTTTCTTTATTTACCTTCTGGAAAAAAAACGTAATGAATGCACACATGTATTAAATTATTCAGAAGTTATCCATCATAGTATATTCTTATTTTGTACTTCAATATATCCTAAGACTTCTGTCAAGAAATTTCTTCTCTTTCAGTAATCTTTTTTTAGGGAATTTTCTCTTCCACTAATCCTGAATGGCTTGGTTTTTAATGCATAACATTAGTACACATTCCTCAGAGCAGTCTGTCTCTCCCACCATACTAACCTGCATGCTATCCCATAGTTCGAGAGAAACGACCTCAAGGAGTGCTACGCATGCACATACTCAGTGGAGCTAAGCTTGATTCCTGGGGCAAAGGTACTATGAATGACAGAGGAAGGTTCTCAACCATACATGTATCAGATCATAACTTTCTTCAGCTAGATGCTTCATGTTGCATTGAAAAGTTAATTTTCACATATATTGCTAATGTTGATATTGTTAAGACTCCTAATTGTTGCCATTTAATTATGTTTAGTGAATATCAAGAATATTCAACTAACTGCTAGAGTAGAGGTCAGTCCTTACTTCAAAAGATATTATACAATAGACTTTTCATTGTTCTCTGCTGATGTTATGCTTTAGAGACTTTTTTTCATTGTTCTCTGCTGTAAAGTAAAGCTCCCATATCCTAAATTACTCATGATGACAAAATATTAGCTAATTGATCAACACTCTTGAAAAACAGAAGTGGCATGAGACACTTTGCCAAACTGTAGCCTTCCTTGTTTTTAGACATTGCATGTTTTGTAAATTCTTTATCTTATCCATTGACACAGTGAATAGTTAACAGAATGTTTTGCATCCTTACTCATTATTCCTATGCCTAAAACAGATGTCTAATGCAAATTGTCTTGATACTCAATAGTTTCTTTATCATATATGAGCAAGTTTTTTCTTTCTTTTTATATATTTAATAGCATTTGAGATATAAATATTCCTTTTTCTCCAATTCTCTAACTTAATAAATTATTTAATTTTAAATTTTCATTGAACTGGAACCAGAGAAACAACTCAAATACAATATCAAAGGGAAAAAAAAAATGAATTTGTTTTGTAAGCAGATGCATGATAGTCATGACCATGGTGTGGAAAAATGCTTGGAGATTTTGAGATCCTTTTTCTAGGAGGAAAATCAAATGTGTCTTATACACTTGAGAGTTGAGTGGTTCTTTTAGTATTTGGGAGATTTATTCTTGTTGATTGAGAAATTCCTCAAGGACGTTCCTACTTGATACTGTTTGCATATAATTAAATGACAATCATTCTTATTCTCTCAATAAGTAATTTGTTAAACATGTTGTAAAAATTGTATTTGAGTTGGAGAAGTATTGCTTTAATATCAAAACCAAAAAATGTCAAAATTCATGCATGTGAAAACTTATAAAAATTGTAAAAGACATGATTTTTAAGAAAGTTTTAAGGAACTAATATGCATTCCATCTTAAATGTTAGCTTCAGTTAATACATTTATTTTAGAATGACTTATTCCTGAAATACAGATGATATATTATTAGGGATTTTGCTGTCAATAAAAGTATTGTACTGTTAATTGCCATTCTGAATGAAGCAAGAATGACATGAATATTGTTCACCCAGGTACTCTCCAGTCATTCTGTGAGGTTAGCCTGGGTTCTCAGGTTCAGCGGACAAGCATTGCAACATCACCTCATCCAAAATGGGACTCCACCATGCAGTTCCTTGTTAAATCTCTTTCAGAGGATGTGTTGTGCATCACAGTTTATGAGAAAGGTTACTTCAAACCAAATGGTGGGTCTTCTTTAACAATAATATAGAGTTGTAAATTTGTATTAAAAGCATTATGTACTGCTAATATGTTGATCAGTAATCTCAGTACACTTCAAAATAGCACTGTCGACTTGCTGAGTAACTTTTAAAACTTATTTTCAGAATTTCTTGGCCGAACAGAAATCAAGATTCACCAGGTGCACGAGGAGTCACGCCACCAGCCCGGTGCTCAGCCACAAGTCTACAAACTTGCCCTGCAGGAAGCAAAAACGGGTGAGGTTATTTTGAAAATTTCTCTTCAACTTTTTGATCAGTCATAGCAGATGTAATGTTGAATTTGTGAATAATGTTTAACATGTACAAAACACTAAGTTCTTACTTGCACAAATGTACACTTTAGTTGAACATTTTTGCTACAAAACTTCTTTATTAGTGACTCTCTCTCTCTCTCTCTCTCTCTCTCTCTCTCTCTCTCTCTCTCTCTCTCTCTCTCTCTCTCTCTCTCTCTCTCTCTCTCTCTCTCTCTCTCTCTCTCTCTCTCTCTCTCTCTCTCTCACACACGCACACACACACACACACGTTACATTTTTAATTAAAATATTACCAAGTGTATGTGTCATGTATGTCAGTCTTGTCAGTCTTGGTTTCCCATGGTTAGGCCAAAGTGTGTTCTTGTACATCAGCTGTTTTTTCATATGCATATTGTATTGGTTCTTTGTTTATTACAAAATTCCAATAATATGCATGATGCTGTGAATAATCAAGTGTTAGGTAATCTTCATAATTTCGCCATGTGATGTGAAAAAATATATTGACTTCAGATTTGATTTCCTTAACACAGAATTATGCAGGCACTGTAAACAAAACATTTGCCAATTCGTGGCATTCCATACAAGGAACATTTCTTTCCTGTTATGCCAGTGGTGCAACTTACCATTATGCATTTTTATTTTTTAAAGGTGCACATACTTAATGTTCTTCATCTTAAATTGTACAAATGAAATATGATATTTATAAGATTAAAATCTGACAGGAAAGTAAACAATAAGTGAAGTAGATGTGTGTTCTACTTCACACAAAGTTCCTTTCTATTGCACTCAGGTATATGGTTCATGTGGTGACTGATTGTGGTGCAGCCTAATAAAATGTGTGTCTGATAAGTGAGTTAATATCAAACTTCATGGATGTAGCTGAGCACACCAAGGGAGACACTATATATGTCTGACATACTTATATTGAGGTAATCATTTCAAAATAATTTTCCCTGTTTGTACTTTTAACATTTAACAAGGAGAGATGTTTGACGATCCAGCACCAAATTCAAACCTAATGAATGTGCTGCTTACCAGCATGTGGAATGTACCTGCTTTAATGGGTAACATTCCTCATTTGGATAAAGTGGTTTACTAAATAATGCCACATAATGGTAGATCAAGCAAAATAATATGGCTATGTTTTCATTTTCACTGGAATGTCCTTGAAATCCAGTTAACCTGTCACTAAAAGCATTAACCATTTTGAGAATGTATATGAGCTTATTGTTTTAAAGATGAAAATTATTCAGGCTTTGTAAATGAACAACCCTCATAATGTGAAAATAGTACTGTATGTGCTGTAAATAATCTGATCACCGAATTCACCCTTATTTTCTGGGACTACATAAATCATCCAAGTATGTAAGAGGATTGGTTATTGTTGTTCTCCAAGAAAATAAAGGTAAACAAAAAACATTTATTTGAAAGATCACACATACATATAAAAAAAATGTGTGTGCGGGATGGTAATGAGTGAAGAGCGATGGTATTTGCATGAGTAGAGAGACTTCCTGAACAGTCTCACAAGAAGTTCTCCCACATGTTCTGATCAAGAATAATATTTTAGATTTTTAACTGTTTCACTCCTTATAGTCTTGAGATACAGACTGCCAGGCTAGGTTTTAGGCACATTTTGCCAATTTTTCAAGTAGATGGGATTTCAAAGCAGGGGTGAGCATGAAAAATTAATTATTTGCCTTTTTCATTCTTCAGTTTTCCAGTTGCTTTCACCATGTCCTCCCTTCCAATGTCTTATTCATGCATTCTCCTGCCAGAGACCATCACTCTCATACATGTATTGATTGCCTATCAAAATATTTCATCCATCTTCATTTCATGGTCTCTATTTCTCTTAACATAACTTCCATCTGCATCTTTCCCCTTATTCTCTTTGCTTGTGATGTATATTTTTATTCTTCATTGTTTCTCATCCTTACAATGAAGCCTTTTATCCTGCTCCCACTTGTCTTCCAAAACCTGCATTAGCTTTCCTGTTACTCCTGTGCCATTTACTTCATTTCTTTTTTTTAAGTTTTAGACATATATTCCTGTTTTCTGGCTTTTATTCTGGTAGTTTCTTTACATATTTTTCTAGTATTCTTTCTTTAAAAAATGTACACAAGACATTGCATTTTTAAATTCTTATGAAAATTATAAGCCACTGATGTGAAACATGAAAGTGATCAGATTTTATTTACAGCATTAAGAGTTTCAAACACTACAGATGTTTCCATTGTATGTATGCGTCCAATGACAATCTATGAGCTCCTTTCTTGTTGGAAGCTAACTTGTGCATTCACTGTTAATGTGTCTGGTTTACAATAAAAACTCAGTGATACAAATGTCAATCTTGTGTGACAGCAGTTTTGGAGGTGTTTTTATACTCCTCTTCTGAAATGCCCTAAGTCATAGAAAGGGGGCAGTTTAGGCATATATGTTTGATTATGAATGAAGCACTGATTTTTCTTGTGCTTCCATACTCTATCCATAATGTGTAGATACTATTGCTTCCCCTTGTGTTGTTTCATTTGTTAAATAATCAAAATGCATTTTCTACACACTCCTCCCATCTCTTCCTTGGTACTTACAAGAATTCCATGCTCTCTCTTCATTGTTATAGTCTTTTAATTTCCTTCCAAAACAATTTATTCTCTTTGAATTTTTCACTTGGCTTCCTATCAAACTCTTCATCTATTCTTCTTTTACTTTTCTCTTATCAGCTCCTTCACTTCTCTATTCCAAGGCTTACACTGTTATCTTTCATTTAAATTTCTTCTTGCATATTTTTTGTGACATTTTCTTAAATGCTCTCATCTTTTCTTTATCTTTATTATAAAACAACAAAGTGATGTGCAGCAATGATAACATGTGATTGTGTGTTATTAAGGGAATGTGGAGCATTGCATTGTAAGTCTCCTTTTTTTTGGCCAGCACATGTGTGAGTGGCAGTGGTGATCATTCAGATAATGGTTGCCAAACTTATGTTCATATTCCATCTTTGTGAATCTAGCAGAGCGAGACCTTTACCCCTGCCTGCCTTTCCCTCCTGCCCATTCTTCCCTTATTTCAAGTTTATTCACCTGCCCATCCTCATTCATCCAAAGGCCCAGTGGTCCCTTCTTCTCCTGATCCTTGTTATATTACTTTCACTGGGAGAAAGAAAAGAAAACATGTATTCATAATTCTAATAGATGTAAAATAGTACTGCACAAAATAGGTTCATAAACCGTGCTGGGTGATCACCAAGGTCATTGATGGCGAGGGAATCAGATGTCCCTTGATTGATACATACACTAGTTGACTGGTAGCTGCACTGTCATGTTATCTGTTAACACAGCATATTTTCACAAACTGATCAAAGGTTGTTACTTAATAAATATCTTGCTGTTTAAGGTGTTTGTAGACTATAGCTCACAAGATGCTGTAATAGTGAATGGGTCATGTCAAGCTTCCTTCTCATTTGCCAGCACTACTGTAAGTTGATTGATTCATAGTATGTCACAGCAGTACAAAGTCAAGACATATGCAATCTCATCTATTGACTAAGTTACAAGTAAATAATTCTAAACTTGCATCCTGATGTGTCAAGGAAGTCTTAAAAGGAGCATATTATTTATATTTTTCATCCTATGGTTTTACAGTCATAGCTGAAAGATACATCACAAACATATCATTACATGTAGGGTTAATTCTTTGTAGTTTTAAGTTAATAATGTAGTTCTAAGCCACACAGTAAGCATATCAACATGTATGAAGTATGTAAATTCTAAGTCTCCTTAATACCATGAGATATATTACTGATAAGTTTTGCCAGTCCTGCATCTCCTTGCCTGACTGAGGCTCCACACTTGTGAGCAATGAACAGTGCTGTATTTTTTGTTGCCCAAACCTCTTACTTAAAAAAGAAAAAAAAAGAAAAATTGTCGAACAGCACACCACTGAAATAAATACATATAATAAATTCATCCTTGATGGTGCTGTTTAGATAATTTGCAAGGCAGACATCATTTCAGTATATTGGTAACCAATAAAGTTTTCATGTCAGGAGTGTAAGTGTAGGTTTATTCATTATTTGACTTAAAATCCATATAATTTATTTTGAAGTAATTTATTTTCAAGTAAAAGGTACTAAATTATTTCTAATCAACTTATGTATTATTATTGTCATCATTATTATTATTATTATTATTATTATTATTATTATTATTATTATTATTATTATGATTATTATTATTATTATTATTATTTGTGAAACTTCATTATGTGTTTTGAATGCCAAACACCATGTTTACATTGGCCATTGTGAGTTATCTGAAGATGACCAGGCTGGCTGGTGAAGAACTGGTTATTTGAAACATCTTTGACAAATGCTCTAGTTTTTAGGCTCCTCTTCCAGATTTTCTTCTCTTCTCTAGTGTATAAGTATACACTGGCAGTGCACATTTCACTGCCAAGCATTTAACATGCTTTTCTAGTCATTCTTATCCTTCGTCATCAAATGGTCACCCCAGTGTAGTCTACCTGTTCTTATCACTTCCATGATGCGTTCACTTGGAGAGAGTCTTTCACTTACCCATAGTAGCTTAGTGAAAGTAAGGCAGTGCACATTGCAGACACTAATCATATCACCAGGGTAGCAAGAGCATCACTGGGTAACAAGAGCATCACTATGCTGCACAGAATAATAACTTGTATCCATCTTTGACCCCATTCTTAAGATTCCCAGTGTATGTACACTGCAAGTAAAATAATTGACATGACTCTTGTGCCTATCACACAATTCCACTGGGCATGGAATTGCTATACTGCACAGTGAATGAATTTACAACCTATAAACTTTGTCACAGCACATGGTTAGACACTGTTTTCTCTAACACTTAATCATAGTTGATACTTACATTTTTCTATGCCAGTACATTCTATCTCCTTACATTTTTCTATGTCAGTACATTCTATCTCCTTAAAAAAAAAAAATGAACTTTTTTTTTTTTACCTGCAAGCAGTCTTAAATCCTTTTAATTCAACAACTTTCAAAGCAGTTTTCTCCCTAAGTCACAGTAAGTACCTATTCATAATTATGAAGAATAAATGGTTTGCTGCATCCCAGTATTACCAAGTTATTTATTCATACTGATTCTTGAACCAGTTATAATTTCAGTATTGAAGCTACTCATCTCAAAACTTTCTCATTAGCCTCTTTACTACCCAATAGGCAGACCTTCTCTAAGTCAGCAAACACAGGTGACCAGTAATGCATTATTTTAACCTCTGGTACAAAAGCAGACAGTGTCTAGTTTCTGATACTATGGAGCTTGAAGCTCCATAGTTTAGATACATCACCTTACTCTTTGTACACATTTTTAGTTACATATTTCAACAGTTTTCCAGGATTACACTTTCTTTAACACTTAGGTTCATCAAATGTGTACATCAGATCCGCTGCCACTCTTACATCTATATAATTAAAAAAGAGCTCTCTGTATCTTAGCAGTTATTGCATAGATATTACCAATCTTATTAATTCCCTTTATATATTTCTTCCTTTACCAGACAACTTTCTATACTTGGAAGTGAGCTATCAACTAGAGCTGTTGTATGCAAGTTGGCTTTGTAAGACTTTTTTCTTCCTGAGAACTGTAGGTTGTAAATATCTTTTTATTTTACTGTATTGAAAGTTTTTGAACATTTTAATTAATGTTTTATGTGAAGAACTATGTTTGTTTACATTGCCCCATCATAGTCAGTTATTTTGTTAATTTCTTATAAAATATATTAATTAAAAATTACTGCAATATTGTAGATTATCAGACATGTACACTGTGTTTACTACACTGAACTATGCTGACAATTATTACTTTTCAGGTATTTGAGAGTATATTATTTATTTAATTAGCACCAAGGTTACAAGATGTGGATAACCATATCGAAGGCTGTTGTAAGAATAACAAAGTTTGGTAGGAGGCCAATTACTTTACAATTACTGGGCAATGTATTTTGTTGCACAAGAATAAAGACAATCTACTTTGTACAAAGTTATTTAAATGCAAAACTGCACCTTATTTCCTTGAATATCTCAGATAACACAAAAAAGCAAAGCACCATGCTAAGGAAAAAGAGTATTGTAGTGCATCATATACAGCTAAAAGATCTTATAGGGACTGAGTCACCACCCAGTAATCTGATGTCAATATGTAGTAAATTTTGTTATGTATTTATTGTATTTCATAATAGTGAAATGCATGTTGAAAATAATTTTCTCTGCCATGTATATATTTCATAAAATTTATTGTAATGCATGTGTTTGTTTACAGTTATTGGTGTGCTTGTATACACACCACTATTTCTTATCCTCCTTCAGTGCCATATCAACATTTTTTATTTATTTATTTATTTTTTTTATTTTTTTTATTTTATTTTATTTTTTTTTTGTAGACAAGTTATGTGCTTTATGGATCAACATTCTTCAAGTGATAGCAGCTTGACAAGTGTACCTTGTCCGGCAACAGGCAACTCATATATATATATATATATATATATATATATATATATATATATATATATATATATATATATATATATATATATATATATATATATATATATATATATATAATTTTTTTTTTTATTATTTATTTATTTATTTATTTATTTTTTTATTTTTTTTTATGTAGGAAGGACACTGGCCAAGGGCAACAAAAATACAATAAAAAAAATATGCCCACTGAAATGCCAGTCCCATAAAAGGGTCAAAGCAGTGGTCAAAAATTGATGAATAAGTGTCTTGAAACCTCCCTCTTGAAGGAATTCAAGTCATAGGAAGGTGGAAATACAGAAGCAGGCAGGGAGTTCCAGAGTTAACCAGAGAAAGGGATGAATGATTGAGAATACTGGTTAACTCTTGCGTTAGAGAGGTGGACAGAATAGGGGTGAGAGAAAGAAGAAAGTCTTGTGCAGCAAGGTCGTGGAAGGAGGGGAGGCATGCAATTAGTAAGATCAGAAGAGCAGTTAGCATGAAAATAGCAGTAGAAGACAGCTAGATATACAACATTACGGCAGTGAGAGAGAGGCTGAAGACAGTCAGTTAGAGGAGAGGAGTTGAGACTAAAAGCTTTTGATTCCACCCTGTCTAGAAGAGCAGTATGAGTGGAACCCCCCCCCAGACATGTGAGGCATACTCCATACATGGAAGGATAAGGCCCTTGTACAGAGTTAGCAGCTGGGGGGGTGAGAAAAACTGGCAGAGACGTCTCAGAACGCCTAACTTCATAGAAGCTGTTTTAGCTAGAGATGATGTTCAGTGTAGAAGAGAGGGACAGTTGAGTGTCATTGAAGAAGAGAGGATAGTTGTCTGGAAGGTTGTGTCAAGTTGATAGATGGAGGAATTCAGTTTTTGAGGCATTGAACAATACCAAGTTTGCTCTGCCCCAATCAGAAATTTTAGAAAGATCAGAAGTCAAGCGTTCTGTGGCTTCCCTGCGTGAAATGTTTATCTCCTGAAGGGTTGGACGTCTATGAAAAGACTTGAAAAAGTGCATAGTGGTATCATCAGCGTAGGAGTGGATAGGACAAGAAGTTTGGTCTAGATCATTAATGAATAATAAGAAGAGAGTGGGTGACAGGACAGAACCCTGAGGAACACCACTGTTAATAGATTTAGGAGAAGAACAGTGACTGTCTACCACAGCAGCAATAGAACAGTCAGAAAGGAAACTTGAGATGAAGTTACAGAGAGAAGGATAGAAACTGTAGGAGGGTAGTTTGGAAATCGAAGCTTTGTGCCAGACTCTATCAAAAGCTTTTGATATGTCCAAGGCAACAGCAAAAGTTTCACCAAAATCTCTAAAAGAGGATGACCAAGACTCAGTAAGGAAAGCCAGAAGATCACCAGTAGAGCGGCCTTGACGGAACCCATACTGGTGATCAGATATATATATATATATATATATATATATATATATATATATATATATATATATATATATATATATATATATATATATATATATATATATATATAAGCAGAGTTTACAAGTTTTGCTTTAAGTTGGAAAGTGGTAGTAATTTCTTGTACATGTTTTTTTCACTCCCTCAGCATTTCCTCAACCACTCCCATCTATTATTCTTTTCCTTCATTCTTCTTCAGTTCCACCACTTTCTTACGTGTAATATTTTCAAGGATCCCTCTGTTTACATTCTTTCATTTATTATTTATCATTTCAGTAATTCTTATATTCTTATATCCCTTAATTCTTCAACCCCAAACCTTTTTCTCTTCATTCTAACTGCACCTTAAAACTTCCATTATCCACTCATTTTCATTAGTACAACATAATGGTAACATCTCGGAAATAAATCTACGTTTCAGAGCATGCACCTGTAAGTGTTGCATAAACTATGTTGGGGTAAGAAGGCAGTAGTGATAACAGCAGCAGCAGCATTAGTGGTAGTAAGTTGAAAAGTGGTAATAATGATAAGTAGTATTGATAGTATAAGTAGTGGTGGTAATAAAAATAGTAAGAGTACTAATGGTAGTGTTAGTGACAGTAGTTGTGGTGGTAGCAATGGTGGTGGTGACAGTGCGGTTATCAGACCTTGCTGCCATAATAAAACAGACCTCAGGTCTGTTTTATTATGGAAGTTGACCTGCAAGCTGGCAACACTGAAGAAATACTGGAGATCAAAGAATCCTTGGGTTTAAGGGATTTGAGATTGAAACATTTGAAAATCCTTTGAATAAGAACATGGAGGAAGAAAACAGAAGAGCAAAGGACTGAAGAGGGAGTCTGGCCAGTAATCCAGCGACTGCATCACACACATCAGATCCATTCAACAATATCCTGAATGTTCAAAAGGTATATATAATCTTATTTCATTCTTTTACAATTTATTATCTTTTGTACATTGAATTGTCGATATAAAGTGAGACTGGTACTTATAATACATGAAAATGCCTTGGAAATCATGGCTCACTGATAGCACTGGATCACCCACACTACATTAAGTATTACCCCATTGTTTTATTTATGCACTTATCACCATTTCACCTCTCACTGTACTTTCAGAGTCCCAGTAAGCCGAGTGGTTTTCCTCTTGAGACTGTAGAATCTCTAACCACATTAATTCATTCATTATGTTTTCCACTAAATGAAAACATAATGCAGGATATAGAACATTTTTCTTGTGCACTTGAAGGAAAGTAATTTTGGCTTCATCAACCGCACTAAATTTAAGACAAAGGCTTTCCTGAATCTTCGTAATTGTTGTCAGCTGCCCATCCATTCCGGCTCACTCCAGCAAAATCTCTTCATCTATCAGTAATCAGATTTGGACAGGCAAGCGAATACATAAAAAATCAAATAAATAAATAAAATATAATAAAAATATAAAAATATAATAAATAAAAAAAAATCTGTGGTACCAAAGGAAGTGCTTGCAGTTTTTGCCTTCTGCAACAACCTAGTAATTACTGGGGATGTAGTTTTCTGTACAAAAGTCTCACTGAGGAAGTAAAAACTAAGAAAGAACTTAATACTCTTTTATGGCTGAAGAGGTGGCATGCCCAGCTTGGCCCTGAGAGCATTGGCCTCTGCTATCTCCAAGTCTTCTCTACTCATGTTTTCACGTTTGCTGCGGCCACTGCGGTGGTGCTTCTCCTTGCGGTCCCCTCGGTCACGGTCACGGTCTCGTTCCCTGTTGCGTTCTTTCCCGTGGTCTCTCTCTAGCCGTTCTGGGTGGCGGTGATCCCCGCGCCCACGCTCCCGATGATGGTGTGGGTGGTGGCCTGCAGTATTTCATTTACTTATTTGCGTACCATGACCAACTTTACTGATTGGAATCCCAAATCAAATATAACCACAATCTTATCTATTTAAATAGTAATGCCATGAACAGTAATACTACCATTTTCTTCTGTTGTTTACAGACCAAATATAACTGACACAGAAACAGATACCACCACCACCACTCACCTGGCGACCTTGATCTTGAGCGGTGACGCCTCTCTCTTGATCTACTTCTGTGCCTCTTCCTCTCCCTCTCCATGCCTCTGTCCCGATCCATGCCTCTTTCTCTATCCATTCCCCGCTCCCTGTCCATCCCCCTGCCATGGTCCATTCGATCCCTCTCCATCCCTCTCCCATAGTCCATTCTCTCCTTCTCCATTCCTCTACCATGCTCCATTCTGTCTCTTTCCATCCCTCTACCGTGGTCCATTCTGTCCCTGTCCATTCCTCTCCCATAATCCATCCTCTCTCTTTCCATTCCCCTGCCATGGTCCATTCTGTCTCTCTCCATTCCTCTGTCCCTGTCCATCCCCCTGTCCCGCTCCATTCCCCGTTCTCTCTCACGGGAACGACTTCTGCTGCGATGCCTGAAAACAGAATATTTGTTACTCAATGGGATGGAAAGTATTGTAATGTATTCCTTGATCTTGCTTAGTAGATGTCAAGCTGTTTGCCCATTTTGAGAATGGATGTGATAAAATTTAGTAAAAAAAATGTGACAAATGTCTGTTAAATGCATAAGAAAAATGTAAGACAGTACAACTAAGGGGCAGCTGCATGCTGTCTGCTACATACCTCTTTTCCCTCTCCCTTTCATTCCTAGTATCTCTCTGAGGAGAACGTCTGGAAGGAGAGTGTCCTCTGCCATGCCTCTCCTCCCTGAAAGTAAAGAGTTGCTAAATGAGGTGATATGTTGTACAGAAGAACATAGGATGTGTGAAGTCCTGACAAAGAATCTGAAAAAGCAAAGAGTTTGACTTGCAAGCTGCACAAAATTGTGTAATCTGGTCAACTCACACCAAGTTACCAAGACTGATCAATATCCACAAGATGTCTAGTATAACAATGGCTATGTTTGTCTGTAATTCTAATATTTTCATAAGACAACCACTACATTAAATACTTTGCTTCATTTCCTTTCACCCTCCATGTACACTCAGGTAGGGAACCCACTATTTTCTATACCACATTCCCCCAACCCAAAGAATCTTCCAATATGAGGACACCATACTGACCGTGGAGTGGGGCGTGTAGGGTCGGATGCATCATTTCTGGGCCGTGGTGGTGGCAGTGGCATCTCCTCCTCGTCACTCTCACTCTCAAGGTCATCTAAGTCATCCTCAAGGAGGGAAACTCGTCCATCAAGTTCATTGTTGGCTTCATGCACCCACCTGAGAGGTGGATTTGTTTAGTCTTGGCTCTTCTACTGTGGTCGTTCCTATGTGAGGGAGCCACAGCCCTCAAGGAGCTCTTATCATTAATGAAAGACACATGGTAAAATTGTGAGAATTGAATAATGCAAGCAGTAAAGATTAAATGTCATAGTAATGTGTTCAAACGTTATGAAGATTTATTTCTTATGAAGTAGGTCAAATAAAACATTCTTCACAATGAGACCAAAGTTGTGAACGTTTACTACAGTGCTACATATTAAGGAAACATCACAAGCTATCAAGTCATTATAGGAGCAGATTCATGAAAATAGTTCACACCAACCTTTTCTGAATTCTTGGCATGATGATGTCACAAAATCTTTCTTCCCTGAGAAGTAAATCAATGAATTCATCCATGTGAGAGAGCTGATACTGGCCAGAACGGTCCATGAAGCGAAGTTTTCTATAGTCGTTGAGTAAAGGCTCCAAGTACTTGTAGCAGTCCAGGGAGCTGTACACCAACCTCAGGTAAAAGGCTCCCAAGGCACGCACATACCTGATGAAAGTCACTCAAATTAACTGAGATAAAGTGTTTACATTCATATACTTATTTCTATTCAAATACAACTCATTGTAGCTACAGTAATTGAATGGGTAAAGCACACCAGGTTAAGCTGGTTCTGATGTGGTGAAAATAATAAGTTTTTCTGTGTAGGTCTGTGATTGAAATCGAAGAATAAATATGAGAGGAAGACCAACAATAAAACTGATAAACTGAATGGATGAATAGAGCATGAGAGAGAGAGAGAGAGAGAGGGGGGGGGGGGGGAGGTTTTGTGTAAAGAAGGAACACCAGAACAAGGAATAAGTCATTTACAAAACAATCTACATACAGAGAGTGGGTGACTTACTTAAATTCATCCTGCTTGATAAACTCAATGATGATGTCCTTCTCTGGCTGGATCTGGAGCATCTTGAGCACCAAACAAAGGAAAGGAGTGGGCTTGATGTTGCCGCCATACACACCGCCAATGGACCGCAGTGCCATGGCCTTGTCCACCAGTAGTTCCGCTGTAACAGAATAAACCATGTACCATGCATTTTATGATGATGTTCTCATGAAACACAGAGAGAGAGAGAGAGAGAGAGAGAGAGAGAGAGAGAGAGAGAGAGAGAGAGAGAGAGAGAGAGAGAGAGAGAGAGAGAGAGAGAGAGAGAGAGAGAGAGAGAGAGAGAGAGTCTTTAATTTCATAAAGCCAGGCGGGGCGCAGGTGAGGGCCGGTCTGGGGGCATGACAGGCGTGGATCATTACTGACCTGACAGGGCGAAGCATTCCTCCTTCCAGTAGCGGGAGTCGTAAATCCTGGTTCTTATAATCTTCTCCACCAGGTACTGAGGGTTGGTGCCGTGGACAGAGTTGGCGTCTTTCACTGTGCGGTTGGCCATGGTGGTGTTGGCGGTGTATTACTGGTGTAAGGAGCACACGGGAGCTAGAACGAGATTCCTCAATACTATAAGGTTATTCTCTCCCCGTCTCGTGTAGTCCACATGTTAAATTATCTTTCTCTGTGATGTAATAACTTGTCGTGGCAAGCGGTGAAGTAAACAGCCCAATGTTTGGGTTTGCTCAGCAAGACTGCAGGTGACTATCGGGGTGCGCACGTCATGATGCACAAGACAAGTGTTACAGGTTTTCTACTTCTGCAATATTTGTGATGTACCGTATTTTAATTCTGGAGCCTTTTTTTTTATCATTGAATTCTGGTTTTGCCAATATTCCTTAGACCCGAAATACTGAGATGCCGAATCACGTATAAAAGAAAATTGTATATATATATATATATATATATATATATATATATATATATATATATATATATATATATATATATATATATATATATATATATATATATATATATATATATATACAGTTAGAGGAGAAGAGTTGATGCGACGAAAGGCTTTTGATTCCACCCTGTCTAGAAGAGCAGTATGACTGGAACCCCCCCAGACATGTGAAGCATACTCCATACATGGAAGGATAAGGCCCTTGTACAGAGTTAGCAGCTGGGGGGGTGAGAAAAACTGGCGGAGACGTCTCAGAACACCTAACTTCATAGAAGCTGTTTTAGCTAGAGATGAGTTGTGAAGTTTCCAGTTCAGATTATAAGTAAAGGACAGACCGAGGATGTTCAGTGTAGAAGAGGGGGACAATTGAGTGTCATTGAAGAAGAGGGGATAGTTGTCTGGAAGGTTGTGTCGAGTTGATAGATGGAGGAATTGAGTTTTTGAGGTATTGAACAATACCAAGTTTGCTCTGCCCCAATCAGAAATTTTAGAAAGATCAGAAGTCAAGCGTTCTGTGGCTTGCCTGCGTGATAGGTTTACCTCCTGAAGGGTTGGACGTCTATGAAAAGACGTGGAAAAGTGCATGGTGGTATCATCATCGTAGGAGTGGATAGGACAAGAAGTTTGGTTTAGATCATTAATGAATAATAAGAAGAGAGTGGGTAACAGGACAGAACCCTGAGGAATACCACTGTTAATAGATTTAGGAGAACAATGACCGTCTACCACAGCAGCAATAGAACAGTCAGAAAGGAAACTTGAGATGAAGTTACAGAGAGAAGGATAGAAACCGTAGGAGGGTAGTTTGGAAATCAAAGCTTTTATGGTCCCCTCCCCATTTATGGTCCCCTCCCCAGATGGGGACTCCGAGGCTGGTGTAGGAGTCGCCATGATGATTTTAAAATTTTTGAGTGAAGGGTTTGTGTGTTATTAGGTGCTTGTAGTTTTGTGTGGAGGAAGAGAGTTGTCTTTAGAGGGCAGGCTGTGACTGCCCCCTTGTATTGTGAGACACAAAGGGAAGCGTTCAGTGAGGTCACAACTGGGTTTAATGATAAGTTCACAGCACCCCCTGAACAGTGCTTTAGACCTCACTGGGAGTAATATATCTATTTTATCAATCTATCTCTGTATCTATCTATAATATTAGAAACATACAGACACGTTCTCGGTGCTTGCTTCCTCTCCTGTTTGAGACGGAAATACAACAGCACACGATTAATGTTAGCTGTTAGATTTATGTAACTATTGTTTATCTGTTTTACTTTGTGAATGTACTTGTTTCTTTGGTTTTGTGGTAAGATATATTTTATTGATGATCATCATCAGGTCTCAGCGAAAGAAAATTGAACAAAAAAAAAATATATATTTCAATGTTTACATCTTGAACGTTGGCATTGGACTCTATAGTTATTAAGATCCCAAACCCTGTCCTCTCAAAGCATCTATTCAAGGTTGTAAAGGCGATGCTCTTTTGTAATTTCCCTATTTTTACCCATCTAAATAATTACTCCTTTTGTTTGCATTTTTATGTATTCTATTACTTGTCTTTTGATGTATATATATTTTAGTCATCTTTTTCCCTCTTTATGCAGATAGCATGTGTCTTTTACAATCAATCCCCGTGTTATAAGTAGGCTCAATAAGTGCCTGGACCCTCGCTCACTGGAGGCAAGATGGCGGAGTCTAACGAGTGCTTTAATATTGGCAGCACAGTAACTTGCAAAACGTGCTTTAATGAAGACCTGCAGGGCGAAGTATTAGCCTTTGATCCGCACGTGAAGCTCCTAACGTTGAGTATCCTTTTATATCACTCACTTCAAGCCACTACGGACCCTAAATTAAGGGCATGTCTGTGATGGTCTTTATTTTTGAGCCTCTATATTTTTACTTTCACCTCAATTATTTGCAGGTGCAGTGTGTGGTGATTGTGAGGTGCAGGTAAGAGGCACACGGTGTTGGGAGCTGGTCTATGAATATAGGGAAAGATTTTATTAAGTGTCTAGATCAATTGTTTATTTTTCTCAGTTTTGGCGCAAATTTTCTGGTGGGATAACGGGTTGTGTTTGTTTTGCTACACGGTGCGCCTCTTCCACGTGTGTGTGTGTGTGTGTGTGTGTGTGTGTCGAGGTTAGGCAGTCAGAGTAGGGATTTGTCTCTTCAGGGCAATGAAAAGATCAGCCGTGAAAGTAACGAAACAATTGAATCCTAACTTAATCTTTCCCTTTGATGAAAACTTGTTATTTAGCAAAGCGCATTCTCATATTTGTATAGTGGGGAAGCAGTGTTCAAGTCAAGGTGTCCCCTGCTTCATACCAGCCACCTCCACCCCCTCTCAGCCTCATGTGTGCTAGGGCTGCCCTCCCCAATAGCCCCGTGGGGAAAGAATGGTATTACTGACGCCCTCTATAATTCAGAAATGGGTTGTTCTATAATAAGTTTTGGTACTCTCTTTAATCAAATGATTCTTGTGTGTAGATCAAACCTCTATGTAACAGCCTAGTGTGTGAATCCTTCCTGTGTATAATTTTCCAAGCTGAGGATGACACTTGCTTGCTTAGTTAGTTATTTACTTACTTACTTTATGTACTTACAGTGGCGAACAAAACTTTTTCTGATAGCTTTTGATGCATTTTTAAGTAATCTACCATCACTTTCTGTTGCAAATCAGTCTGTTGACATTTTGCCCCCCCCTTCCTCCCCCACACACCCTAAGGAACAGAGAGTAAATATTAAGAAGAGTCATGTGGCCCTATTTCATATTTCTTTTGGCTAAGATACAGCCTAGGGTTAAAATAGGCCAGGCAGTGGTCTGGTGTAGTAGGATGTTGCCATTGTTACTACAAGTTACTACACTTGTAAAATTAATACTGGTTACTTATACATAAGCTAAGTAATTACATACAAAGTAATCACCCACCTTAACAAAAAATTCAATTTCCAACCAAAGAAAAAATAACTTGAAAGCAAGTTTTCTTAGCTTAGCTTCATATTTTTGCAATTTTCACCTTGATTCAGAGGTGATTTTATATTTTAATGGGCTGGAAGATGCATTTATATTTTATTGTATTAAAAGGAAATGCATAATGAAAGTAAAGAAAGAGAAAGTAGAAAATGATTTAATGGTTCTCCGCTGGATTGGTCGTGTGTTGCTGAGCATAACATAACCTAAACTAGGTAATTATGCATTTGTTTTATTAACATTTTTAGTCAAAACTGTGTTTTTAATAGATTTAGCTGTGTTTTCAAAGAATTGCTAGTCTTTCCTTTACTCATGCGGCCCCCAGTAAGGAAAACCTATTGATTCCCAGAAAAGGCAAACATTATATTCTTTTAAAAAAGCAACATTTATCAGAAAGATATAGTTTTATCCTCTTGGATAGTAATCCTTATTAACTAACATAACCTTATTAGCTTAGCCTACTTTTTTTGCAATTAGTGTTCTCACCCCACCGTCCACTCCCTCCAGCACAAGCTGTACAAGAAACAGATAAAAAATAAATACCTAACTGGGTTGTAGAAGTAAAAATTCAAAGGAAATATTATAGGGAAGGATGAAAATAAATGAAATGAGGTGCTACCATTACCTGGAGGCAAGACAGTTAATATCTAAAAAACGTTGACAACCACACGTTTGAGGCAAAATACTGTTGTGTTTCCTTATCTAAGAATTACCAGAATCCCCCTCCAGCAATGGCCGTTCAGCGACATATGATATTCACATGGTAAATCTCAGCTATGTGTCACAAGTCACAGTAATGAGAGAAGCTGCTGGTTCACCTTTACCTTCACTGCCATCTTTAAACCTTAGTAAGGTGAGTGTCTTGAGTCTGTTGAGTTATATATTAATGATTAGCTTCATCACATAAGTAGCCAAGAGCAATTTTCATATAAAAATTAATGAGAGTTGGATTAAAGTACAGTGGAACCTTGGTTACTGAACGCCTCCATTTTCGAACTCACAATTGCTTCATTTGCTTTACCATAATTCAGTTCTCGAACAAAGTTACTTTATTTCAAATACTAAACAACAAACAAAAGCTGCTGTTTATTACTCATTTATAGTTTCTCTAACTATTTCCTTAATTTTTATGTATTTGGATGAGAGGCACAGAAATAAGTTAAATGTGATCCCTTTGAAGAGACTCAATGTAAATGAACAGTTTCCGTTTGGCTCAGGAGTAATCCCGTGTCACGCGTCGTTCTCTAGATGACCTCACAATGCCATCACTACTGCACAACTGCATTTTTCCAGTAGCTTTTTTCAGCAGCAAGATGTCAAAGTGTTATGATCACCTTCATTTTGGCGGTAAGTGAGTTGCTTTGCTCTTTGTCACTCTGTAAAGCTTTCCTCACTAGATTGTTGACAAAGAGAATACCTGCACAATCTAAACAGCATCATCTGATGAGTTACAAAGCTCATTCATTGCATCCTTCCTGGATAAATAATTTCTGAGCTGGAGATGTTGTGAAATGGCCATCTTATCAGTGGAAACTGCTAAGACAGGGCGGATGGGTGTCTGGGAACAGATTAATCCATTTTACGTTGATTCCAATGGGGAAAATAGTTTCGGTTTCTGAACATTGGATTTCAAACTGTATTCAGGAACAAATTAAGTTCAAGAACCAAGGTTCCACTGTACTCATGTTGTGTATTAAAATTGTGTTTGTTTATTTCCGCCCTTTGCTATTGGCTTAGTCAGTATCAAACTAGATGAATAAAACAGTCATTGTCATTGTTTCAAATCTTAAGAAATTTACATTTATGAAATTAGAAATTCAAGTTATCTTGAAGCATTGCTCTTCCTTTTCAATATATTGCTCTTGATTTAATAAAGTTTAAGATTTAATGTTAGGAAGTAAATTTTTGAGTGGACGCTTTTGAGGCTAATCATTGCACTGCATTTGATGGAATTGTACAGATTGTGTGGCAGTTTTTTGTTCCTGGTCAATATAAATAGTATGCACTTGTGTTTGGATAGATTATTTACATCATATACCACATGAGGTAGACCAGAATGCATCACTTGAAACATTTCTTAATGGAAACTTGACAAATGTAACAAATTTTTGGAGCCATTAGTGTGTGTGAGGAAGTGGCTGGAGTGAGACTATATTTTGTTCTCTATGAAAGTGCTTTTTCTTGAATAGTTTCTGCAAGGTTCAGGTGATGCATCCAGGAGTGAAGGTGCCTCCATGCTCAGAGTGTTAGAAGCTCCAGAATAATGGATTCATGTAAATGGGCAGCCAACTTATTCATAGGCTGCAAAGGCTGGGAATAATTAAATATAAAATACTTTACACAAGGCAGCTAGGTGCATTAGTGTTCCTAGTATTTATGGTTGAAAGGTACATGTATTGCTGTGTTCTGCATTTCCGTGCTATATAAAGTAACCCCTAATGGTGTATTTATTAGAGCTAAATAAATTTTCAGTAGGTATTTACACTACATGCTTAGTTGTATTCATGTTCATAATTCATTAAATACACTGCATTTTACAGAGTGCACACTCCTTGATATTTGATAATGTAAAAATGTGTTCAGACACTTGAGATGTGTTGATACAGTCTATTTGTGATGAGTGACTTTCATAGTGTTAGTTGTATTACTGAAATATTTGCCCACATACCAAGGGGGAATCAGGTGTCAGCTTTCATATATAGGCACATGTCAGGTGTTGGCCATAATCATGCTGCTTATGTAATAGTAATTTATTTTCTTACAAAACTTTTAATTTCTCATGTTTTTAAGGAATGTGTATTGAAGACTTTTGCATACTTGATAGACTGAATGGCAGTTAAAGAGTCTGAGGTAGTTTTGGGGAAGAAACTGGAAGTATGAGTAAAGAATATATATATATATATATATATATATATATATATATATATATATATATATATATATATATATATATATATATATATATATATATCAAGTGTATGAATAGAATGGAGGGTTCTTGTAAGAAAGGGAAATATAAACGAGTACTTATATGACATAAATTGAATTAGAGGGATAGTTGGAACAAGCATGGATGGAGCATTTGGATGAGGAGAGGTTGAGGATCTTCTCCTTTAGCAACTGCTTTCCCTGGATCATGGAAGAAATGAGAGAGAGAGAGAGAGAGAGAGAGAGAGAGAGAGAGAGAGAGAGAGAGAGAGAGAGAGAGAGAGAGAGAGAGAGAGGTACTGGGTAGTGAAAAAGGATTTGTCTCATACTGCATATTAAAGTGAGCATCATTCCCTTTAAGTGTTCTTAAAATGTCATACCTACATACAGCACAGAATACTCTCTCTCTCTCTCTCTCTCTCTCTCTCTCTCTCTCTCTCTCTCTCTCTCTCTCTCTCTCTCTCTCTCTCTCTCTCTCTCTCTCTCTCTCTCTCTCTCTCTCTCTCTCTAACACTGCCTGTGTACCACTCTTGTGGTTATGGTTTAAGTGTTCACAGCAGAAGACTTTGGTTCTGGTATAAAGTAAAGCTAATCTTTTGTGTTTGGCAAAAACAGAAAGACCCTGGTATCTTGATATTTATCATCTGAAAATTTGGATGGTTTGAGTTTGGATATCAGCACAAATCTTCTTCCTTTTTTAATTTTCAGAAATACCTTAGTTACTTAGCAGATTTAGGACTTATTCATTGCCTTTGCAATATTTTTTATTTAATAAAAGTATCTGTATCAGGCTGACATGTCCCCTGAACACAAGTGGCTGAGACAAATGCCCACATGCATGCTTTCATGCTGACAAACATACCCATGAGAACTCCTTCACATCTTGGCCTTTAGACCTCAAAGGGGCAGAGGACCAATTTTCACCGACCACATTGCACATTGCTTAAGGGTCAGTTGTACGGCATACCTCAGTTTCTCTGCATCACGTTTAACAACAGAACTGGTTTAGCTTTTCTTGTTGCATAATGAATTAATTTTTCTTCCTACATTGACCTGATCAGTTCATCAGACCAGATGCAGACAAACCTTCGTATAAGATTTTACCTATATGTTGTTGCAGAATTCAGAGTTTTTATGATTTTAAAATCTACATTTTCCCCCTTGGCAAGCAAGCTAAGATTGCTTAAGTACAATAACAGCTTGCTTCAGCATCCTGTATCATGATGTGCACTCTCTGTATAACTCTAATATTCCACTATAAGTACATGCAGTTCAGTGTTGCCTGAACTGGACATATAAATACAAGTGTGCTCTGCACTGCTATACTATTATATTGTGTAATCTTGTTGGTGATTCCATCAACATAGGAACAAAACTGCTATGATGTTGCATTTTTGTGGATTATCAGGATGTCTTGGTGCATTGCTATGTTTTAATGACTGGAGGTCTTGATGAGAGTATGGTTATTGAAACTTTGTCTTTTGAAATTGTAGATATCTGGGAAAGCT
Source organism: Scylla paramamosain (assembly GCF_035594125.1). Lineage (NCBI taxonomy): Eukaryota > Metazoa > Arthropoda > Malacostraca > Decapoda > Portunidae > Scylla > Scylla paramamosain. The sequence goes on from NC_087166.1 coordinate 748,487, forward strand.
GTACATCTCAGCATGGGCAGGTCCCCATCCATGCCAAGGTATCAGGGTCTTACTGTACAAGGTAAAGAAAGCACCCAGTATCACATCAAGGCATTGTTGGTGAACTCATTGTCCACTCACAAGAAGGCCAATAGAAATTGCTTGTTAATACAATTTTGTGTCTCATAAAATATGAATTATGTATAATTCTTTTGAAAATTATGCTACAGATTTATAGTGATGCTTTCTTATACTAACATGGCATTAACCCTTTGGCCATAATGCTAGTAAATATTGTTGCTGTTGGGTAGGTTCCATAGCTCCTGCTAATTGTTTATACACAGTGCTTGACGCTTGAATCCGCTGCCACACTAATAGGTAGTGCTGGGCCCAACTGTTATGATTGGGGGTTTGTCTACTTGTTCATGAGTATGCTTAGCTCTCAGATGGGTAGGCAGCCTTAACCTGAAGCAATATACCTGGGGCTTTGAGAGTCCATAATTAAATATTGATAGATGTGTATCCATCCATCTCAGATGCCATGAGTGACTATGCCAGAAAAGTCTCCACCTATGTCTATCCAAATGCTTTTCATGCTTGTCTCATCCCTTTACTAGCACTTCTTCCACACATGTTCTCAATTATCTTAATTTTCTATCATCCAAATGGTCTTCCTTTCTTCTTAGGACCTTTAGTTTCACTTTCATACACTTTCTTTACAAACTCCTTGTGACATTCTCACAATTTGGCCAAAACAATTCATTGTATTTGTCATATATGTATTAGATTTTTTGTAGTGAATCCTCACAATCATGGACTTAGAAAATCTATTTTTCAGAAGAGCTAGACTAAATTGTAGGATTTCGAATGAATCTGATTAATTAATACCCATGGGTGATGGATATTTAAACATTTATTTAACAAATTTCAGGTTTCCTGCTGCTGTATGGGGTTTCTTTATTAGTAATGATTTATTGCAATAGTCATGACATTTAAACTAAGCATATGAAAATATACAGCTGCAATCAGAAGTTTGTAAACACTTGCTTAGGTTTGTATAAAACTTTGACTCTTGCTGTGCCTAAATCACATAATTTCTTTGGTATCAATTGGATTAGGATCTCCTAGACTGGATCTTTATTTGTTCAAAACTGGGCTCTTATGTATGGACAGGAAAATTTATTGCAAGTCTTGCAATTTTCAGTGAGTTTATGTAAGCTTACAACAACAGATTGCAGCCTGTGATCACATGTTGGCATCACACAAAACAATGCACTAATGAGCATTGTGTGTAGACCATAGATGGACCAGTTGTTGGGTCATTCCTTGCTGGGACTTCAGAGGCAAATGTAGCTTTGAAAGATGATGTGCATAATTTGAAAACTCATAGAAAATATATCTTTAAGATACAGAAAACTTTTCTTCCTAAGAGTTCAGCATTCTGCATTGAAGCAATAAATAGATGATCATTTGAAGTTGCCTTAGAATTAGGTCTTGATCTAAAAGGTGGTGTAATGAGTTTCTGTGAATGCCATTCATCACGTTACTAATTCTTCAACCTTTTAGAAAAAAAATACTGTCATGAGTGAAGAAAAGCTTTTTCTTGAAGTAATACAATTTTCTTTGATGAATATGTAAACTTTGTAAAGTAAGAGTATTTCTCATTACCTTTTGATCTTTTCCTTCAATTTTTATAATTTTAGTCACTGATTTGTCCGTATCTATAATACCATGTACACTTCTCATGGTATTTGTCATCTACATTGGAGCACATGTGAGGGTTTTGTTACATGGCCTTTGTATTCCCTGTGAAGCATGGAAACAAAGAGGGACAGAAAAAGTGGGGAGACTGGAGACCTTCCTCTGTATCTTATTTGTACATAAGACAAAGCATGATGTGATCTCTTGTCTCAGCTGCCATGCCTTCAAGTTGGGATGTCAACCTGGTTTATAGATACACATAGTGCTGTAGACAGTTTCTTGGGAACGTGTATGAATAACCTTGATGTTCACTGAAGTATCTTTCCAAGCATATGTTGTGTCTGTAAACTCCCTTAAAGGAGAAAGTTACCTCCCATGTGTGTAAACTTGCTGAACTTTATAAATTAACTGGTGTATGTTAATGAATTTAATAACATATGCAAACTTTGGCAGGCACATAAGTAGCATGTGTAAACTTTGGCCATCACATGGCAAGGCTAATAATATATACTTAAGTAAATCCTCTCTTATTTGAACTTACATATATAATTAGGACTTTGCATAATTTGATGTTTGAGGTTCAGCTTGAATTTTTCTTTTAACTTTCCATGATTTGAATGGAGGTTTGAATTTTCTGTGATTTTACTGTATTTTATTCTATACAAATAAGGAAATGTGCTCCATTTCTCTGATTTTGCGTGGTTTAGAAATATTTATTTCACCACTTTGGTCACAAGAAAATCAGTAATTAGTTTTACATCAAATAAAAATAGATTTCAAAACATGATTGGGTAATTAAGTAATTATGGGGAATTTAAATTCAGAATAAAGTTTTTGTTTACTTATAATTTATATTGACAGCAATTATGAAAGCACATGTAGAATAAAACATGTTCTCATATATAAACTACTGGATATAATGGCACATTTAGATTTGACATAAAGAGCAATATAGAGTAGAAAAGAAGGGATTCTTATGAATATGGTGCATCTTGACCACCTCCCTCCCTAGGGGCTCTTCCTCCTGCACCAAGACAGTCAAGACACAAGGGGCTTAAGATAACCATTGGATACAACTTTTGCCTAATTCTACCAAGGTTTCCACTTTGTTAGTTTGAATTAGTGAGGGTTTCCTGTGCATCCTTAAACTTTGGAGTTCTCTTCTTTGTGCCATTGGTGTGCCTTTGTAGCATCAGTTAGCAGCAGTACTAACTGCTGCTAACTGATGAGGCTGTTGAACAACATGTGTAGACTGTGCATTTGCTAATTGCAATTGTTTTTTACATGTATTTGTATACTGATGTATTTCCTAAAAACTAATTAAATTTTCTCCTTAGCTTAGTAATCGGGCAAAGAAAAGTATAGATGAAAAACAACGATTAATTGAAGCAATGCAGTCAGGCGTGTCTCCCATCGGCCAGAAGCTGTTCCTTCACATTCGTAAAACGTAAGTTTTTTGTCATAGACTTGTAGACATTTTATGTTTTCTCGAAGGTTGATGTGCATATAATCCTGATTTTTTTTTTTATGAATTAATATTTACTTTTATAAATCATCTGCCATTTTAAAATTGGTACACCTGTTACAGGATGGAAGAAGTCAAGTGGGCTGGAGTGAGCATTTTGGTTATGGGTCAGGTGATCATCTCTCCCCCATACCAGATTGAGAATGTCAAGGAGCAGAAGGAAGGCAAGGAATCCAACTCAAAGACTCTTCCTTACGTCAAGAAACTTGTACGTATTGTGTGTCAGTTTTATTGCTAAATTATGTAGCTTTCATGTTGCAGTACTTGGCTGAATATACGTACCCCATACCAGTACCAGTACCAGTGGGAATTTCATTTTTTATTACTTGTAATCATCATTTTGAATGTCTCCATATATGCCTGTGCATCTGTCTTGTTCATCCATGGTGCCTTGCCAGGCTGCAATATAGTCATATCTCACAACTATAAATTCCTTCATGAATGAAATAATAATAAGAAAGGCAGGTTTTGTGTGTAGCTTTTGATAAGAGCCATACGTTTGACAAGATTGTTTTAATATTGCCATCTTGTTCTAAATTATGTTTTTAATATTGCACATTGCCATCTTTTCTTAAGTTCTTTCTGTATTCATGTCCACCTGTCCATATAACAGGCTGACATGGCTGAGACTTAATAAACACACACACACACACCTAAATGAATTATAGAACTTACTATGGTTAACTCATGCCCTTTTAGTTTCCACCCTCTTAACCTTTAGGATGAACGTCTTCCTTCCATTGGGAGTGCTATGCCTATTCTGTTGTAACATGATGAGTTGTGCTTTTGCTCCTGTGAGTATCTGGAGACATTTCATCATGCAATTAACACTACAGAATGTAACATCCATTTCGATAATACACCTAGTTTTTTGAGCATTTTTATTACCTGCAGAACTGATGAGGTTTGGATAGTTGGTAGCTTCAATTTCAGTCTTACCAAAAATGTATCTGTAGGTTTAGGACTTGCCAGGCTATTACAGCAATCTTTATTTAAATTTGGCAGATGACAAGGTCTACAAACTACAGTGATGGAAAGTGTATCCCCTTCCTGGATGTTGTATAGATTAAACTATAGTTTTTTGCCGGCTTCAGGGGTTAAAAAGAGTCTTCTTTGTGGCACATTAAGGTTAAACCCAAAAACTTACAAAGGCTTGATACTTTTAGTAAAAGGCCTTGACTGGCTGTGGTTTTTAAACATACTGTGGGGGACATTCTGTGTGTCTGTGGAGAGAGAGAGAGAGAGAGAGAGAGAGAGAGAGAGAGAGAGAGAGAGGCTGTGGTTTTTAAACATACCGTGGGGGGACATTCTGTGGGTCTATGGAGAGAGAGAGAGAGAGAGAGAGAGAGAGAGCATTTTTGTTTTTATGCTTGTAAGCTCTTTCGGTTGCCACCTCTTTCTGCAGAGGTGTGTGTGTGTGTGTGCGTGTGTGTGTGTGAACTAGCAATTGTAAGAAGCTAAGATGTCCTTGTACGGATGGGATGGCTTCTTGGAACATTGCCATTACAGTACTATTCCAATATAATAATAAGAAAGGTAATTGTTTTATAATGTGTATGTACATCACTTAGCAGGCAGTGACTCTGTTTTGTCTTCACTTGGTGGACAGTGACTTTTGTCAACACTTGGGGGGCAGTGACTGTTTTGTCTCCACTTGGGGGCAGTGACTGTTTTGTCTTCACTTGGCGGGCAGTGACTCTGTTTTGTCTTCACTTGGGGGGCAGTGACTGTTTTGTCTTCACTTGGGGGGCAGTGACTGTTTTGTCTTCACTTGGCGGGCAGTGACTGTTTTGTCTTCACTCGGTGGGTAGTAAACTCTGTTTTGTCTTCACTTGGTGGGCAGTGACTCTGTTTTGTCTTCAACACAATATGAAATGAATTGGTGCCCCTGTATAATGATCTAATTTAAGTAGACACACATGAAGCAACAGACTGTAATTTAAATAGACACATGAAGCAACAGACTTTTTGCAGTTAACCAAATTATTAATTGCAGTACCATTAAATTACAAGGACTCCAAACCTAGCCAGGGATCATAAACCTTTGCTTCAAAAACTTTCTTACTTTCACAATTACCTCACTGCTAATGAGTATGTCCGTGTCATCAGGTCAGATGCCTTTTTAGCTTGTTAGCTTACTCTCTCAACAAGACTTCATATACAACCCACTAGAGCTTGAAGGTTCCAGGATCAGCCATACCTCTAAAGCTGGAGTATTCTCTTCTTGGTCACTGCCATTCTGAAAGTATTACAAAACAAATTTCTCAGTTCAGCAAGAAAGTCTAGTTTCAGTGGAGAATGTTAGCTCAGTATGCAGACATATCTAGAAAGTAATCACATGTTAATGTTCTTCAAGTATAACCATAACCCTAAAGATCTGGATGGTTAGGCAGAATTAAGGAAAGGTTATATTTTCCTCTCCTGGTCTTTCTGAAGATATCTGCATACACATGTGCCCTCCCCACTCTTTATCTCTTCCTTCCATTTACTTGGGACAAGGTGCATTGGGGGAGGGGAAAGTAGATTTAGTGTGGGGAATGAGGTTACAGAAAAGTCTTAATGCACACCTAGGAACTTATGATCCACATAAGAAATATGTATGTAGTACTGTCACAAGTTGTTAATACATTTATAGTAGTAGCAATATGAGAAGTGAAAAGGACAATGGAAGAAATAAAAATACTTCCAGTGTTGTTCCATGTATTCTAAGTTTTACCTTTACACATGTAGCACATGCTTTGCTACAGATATGGATGTGACATTCATATGTGCTTATATAAAGCTTCTAATTAAGTAATTTTCTCATTTATTGTTATATGTGCATTATCAATTTCAGGTGGACAAATTTCATCAGGATCAACAGAGCCTGTCCCTTAATAATGGAACAAGTGCAACTCCTGTTGTAGCTGAGGTGCAGCCAGTATCACAGTAAAGAAGTTAGACAACCAAGGCATGTACAACACCATGGTGGGGAGAAGGGGCCCTCTCCCAGGTGAATGTGCTCTATATTTTAATAAGTATATAGTGCAGGCCACTTATGAAGGTCATGTGTGTGTGAGCAAATCACTGTGTGACTGGTGGTCATGACATGTCAAGAGTGAAAGTTGAATATGTGCAATTTAGTTTCTTTTTCACCTGAAGTTCAGTTTCCTATACTTTATTATTTTTTTCTTTTGAACCACAAAGATTTTCTTTCAGGCTTTATGCTTGAAGATCTGTTGTGAATATTTTGAAAATACTTTGAGCATTATATTTTATATGAATACAAAACTTTTATAACTACCTGAAAGATTCCTATGCCTGGATTGCCAAGAAAGAATGCCATACATCCTACATACAAAGTTGAACAATAAAAGCTGCATTTAAGAATGTTAGGTAGGTGGCAGCAAAGCATCTTAAATATTGGAATCCTTTTCATCTTAACTTGTTATGAGCATAGTTCACAAAACATTACCATAAATACTGAAAAAAAAAGTGAATCTCTAGTTTTGTATTTGACCACAAATTAAGTGAGACCTGGCCCTCACCAGTGGGTTGGCATAAACAAGATCCTAAGTTTTCTCTTTGTATATATATTTTTATTTTTTATTTATTTTTTCATTATAATTATCAAAGTGAAGCCAGTCATGTTAAATATGTAAATAAATTATTGTTAAATGCCACATGAATCTACAGTTCCATATTTTTTGACTTATCTCCTGAAATAGTTTTACATATGTGCAGCTAATAATAGGACAAAAGCAATAGCACTCTCCTTATGCAGGCAAGTCATAAATTGATGAAAGGTGTTTAGTGAGACAGATTGATCCTTTACAAATGACTAACATTCAGGATGTTAATTGGTTATTCATAACTTTTATTTAGAAATAACAAATTGCATTTCCTTCTCCTATTTAAATTTTTTGTGTTAGGTAACATGGTTATCTATTTCTGATGCTATTTTCTTATACCTTGTACTTTCCAAGAATCCTAAACTCCTGGGAAATGTATTTGCATCATTTTCTATACTGTATCATATTTTTTATACAAGTGGTAATGTGTTTGTTATCTTTAAGCAATCTTCCAGGAAATGCAAAGTTCCATGTGGCATGTATTTTCTTAAACTGATAGACATGCAATTCGACAAAAAATGAAGACTATCCCTTTTTATACAGACAGCTGAAGTGACATTTTGTACTTCTGTCCTCCCAGCTTGATTTGACTTCATTCTTTTAACAAGTAGAGTGAATTCTGTAAATGCAGCAGACATTTCAGTTGAGCTCTGAATTAGTCATGTGAATTTGGTATATATAATGTATCATACATCATTACAGTAAGTGGAGAATGTGTGACATCATCCTTCTTATCTGGCACTTATTAATGTGTCCTGTACCAAAGAACTGTGAAAATGCATGATTGTTGTTTTTCCCCATTCACTTGATTTGTTCCTTGTGTGGATATGATGGATTAGCAAATTGAAGTACTGGACCCTACTAGCCTCTCTAATGCCTTTCCCTCTAGAACACCATCTTGTTGCCAAGTGACACCTACCTGCACTTTTCTGTACCATCTTGCATTAGATAAATTTCTTCAAGTTAATATACTCCATTTACCTGGAAGCAGTCAAGGTAATGGGAGAGCTATATGAGGGTTTTGTCAGGGAGGGGTGATGGTAGTTATTAGTAAGAGTGCAAAGCTCAGGACTGGGAGAAGCAAGAAATCAGCGTGAAATTCAAGAGCTGAAATGACTATGTTCAAGGTTTGGTGCTCATGAGCCATGTAGTAACAACTATGAGGTTAAAAATTTGTTTTGACATTGTTAGCAAAAAAAAAAATTTAATAACTATCACTGTCATTAGCTGCAATACAATTATACTGCCTTTTTTTGTGTTCATGTAATCTTTCTTGACAATCTGATATTCACCATAATATTTTTGTACTTACAAGTGCACCTGTGAGGATGAAAGCTGGAACTGTCTGTCAACACTAAGGCCTTAACTCACAGGCATTGGGTTCTCTGGTGCTGCAAATAAAAAAAATGAATAAATAAAAGAACTAAGAACCATTCTGTCATTGTTAGAGATAATTTGTTATATCTTTTTATTTGTAAATATTCTTCATCTATATTAACTTATTTTCTATATTCCTGCATCAAGACCTGATAACAGAATTGATTCATCCCAGCTACTCTGGCATGATTCACAATTGCTTTCCATTTAGACGTATTATGTGCACACATTCTTGCTTGGTTCTCAAACAGTGCTAAGATTTTTTCATATAATAACAGCAGCAAAAAATTCTTACTTCTTACTTCCATTTTTCCAGGATCACTCATATATGTTCACTTTACTTACATCTTTCTTTTTTACTTTGTGTGCAAGATCAGTGAAGTGTGAGCCTGATAGTCCCATGACTAGTGCTGCACAAAGAAAATTTTAGCAGCTCTGCTTAATGATCAGTGTTACACAAAACTCTTCTGGCTCAACCTTGATTCTGTCTGGGCATAACTGATGTGATTCACAAAATATCTTTGCATATGCAGAATGGGAAAATCATATAAGTGAAAGTGGGCTACAACTTACTGTGAAAATCTATATGAATCAGGCATCCAACCAACCATAATGGATTGGCTGCTGACAGTGGATTAGGAGGATTATGGAGGCTTATGTTGATACTCATCATGAATTAATCCTGATGGTATAATTATTAAAGACAGCAGGGCAGAGGATTTGGAGAGATGAGAGTAAATTCTGTTGGGGTGGCTTGTTGATAGTAATTACTTCAAATGTAAAGAAAAAACTGTACCTTTAAACTTTCTTGGGGTTCACAGATAGCTGCCCTTTAAGCAACATACATACCTTCAGAAATGTGTAGTTCAGCAAGGAATTTTGGTGCCATAAATTACAACTGATGTCAAGTGTTAGGTATCCAAGTACCTTTACCATCTTCTCTCCTTTGTCACACGTTCTTCCTGCTCCTGTAATGAAAATCATATCTGAAAATTTACTGATGAGACATTTTTTAAAGAATAAGAAATTTCAAAGTATGGGAGAGTATATTAGCTTTATTTTGAATATGATGAATTACAAAAGAAGAAAGCCTTATTGTAATTTTCATTTCATTTTAAAATTTGAAAAGACAATATTTATTTACTTAGGCTATCATTTTTTTTACTACAAAATATTTAAAGTCTATCATTTTGTAGTAAGAAAAATGATAAAGTCTTCTCTTTATTGGCATGTGTTAATAATGAATTGATCTGATTTTCAACATAATTTTTATTACTACAAAATGTTTAAAGTCTTCTCTTTATTGGCATGTGTTAATAATTAATTTGATCTGATTTTCAACATAAGTGTTATTGGAGTTAAGTGAGGAAGTTAGAGTTTGTTAGCCATGAATTATATAACAATGGTCTGAATCCTGGGTTTCATCTGACCAGTTTTATAACATCAGGATTATTTGTAATTTAGTTCTTCAGTCTGGAAATGCATTGTCAAAGCTGTTGAAACTAATTTACTATTTTTAGATGAATGATGTTACAGGAAGTGTTTTTGTATAAGACAATGAAATTGAGAATAATGTTCTTACCAGTGCATGAAATATTTAAGAGACTATGAGACCTCCAACCACTGGTCTGTTGCAGCTGCAAAGTTCCAGCATAACTAAAAGCAGCTAAAACAGCAGCATAAGATTCAGTAAAGAAGAAAATCATCATTCAAATTTCACGCACCATTGTGTTGGCTACGTTGTCAGGAAATAAATGAAAATATATTTTCCATATAAAAAATACTTTGTGAGAATTAAATTAAATTATCACACAGCCTTTTAAAAAACTTGGTTGAGGAAAGAGGGCATTTTATAGAATATGCTAAATTATTGGGGGGAGGGTTACAGTAAAAAAGAAACAATCTAAAGGATAAAGAAGTGGCATCAAATAATTTTGTCAAGTACCTGAATTTTATTGATTCGTACATTACTTGGTACCATTATTTTTTATTTTTCATATGTTGTTGTTGTTAACTGCACAATAAAGACACTTAAAGATGGTTAATCTTAGGTTACTTGGACAATACTGAAAGAATTACCTATGTATGGCAAACTAGGTATATAGTGTTTCTATATTTCACATTAAGTAAAATTTATATTGTTTGGGACATGTATGTATTTTCACTGTTAAGAAATGATACTGAAAACTGTATTGAATAATTAATAATTGTTAATAGATTACTATCATCAACTGATTTATGGAGGTTTTTCTGTTTAAAGTGTGTAAAAGTAGACCAAAGAATTTAACATTATAGTGTGTTGCCTTTTATAATTCTTGCACATGATGCAGTGGAAGATCTTTAATTTCAATAAATATTCAGATAGAATGTAACAGCAAAAAGATGTCCTAACATGAAAATGAGGTACCTATCAAAAGACAGTAGTGATATGTAATGCAACAAAGTAAAGCAGCTTCAAGGTTTGGATGGGACTTTGATGCAGTACACTTCAAATTACCAAAATATTTTAATTTCAAAATATTGCAGAATTCCGGCTTTCCATACCAAAAACTGACTTCACAGTGTGTTTCCTATATATAATTTGTATTTTATTTCTGTTTTATCATGCACTTACAAGGTGGGATCTTGAAGAATACTTTCCTAAACCATTCTGATGTATAGAATTCCCTTGGAAGATAATACCCTGCTCTTTTATTTTGTCCCTTTTAGTCAGTCTGTACAACAGGTATTAGTCAGTCTCAACAACAGGTAGGGAATACAAGGACAATATAAGAACTTCACACCTCAGTGACTTCCTAAAATGAGCGAGTGTTAACATGTAATTGTTTTTGTACCAAATAAATCATTGATGCCACTTCAACCATCGTAGTAATAATAAATGGCAATAAACAAATACAGATTGACTTAAATATATGCATACTGAAAAATCCAAGTACTACATATACGCAGTGATGTATTAGTTTAAGAATTTATGAGAGGAAGCTAAACCCAGTATGAAAAAAGAATTAATACTTGTCTTACTGTGCTATTTGTTCTTGAATTTACAGTTACATATGTTGATGAGATAAACAATTTTTAGGCACTTGCTGGGACCAACATACTGGCTGGCAGAAAAGTACAACTACAACCTGTGTCATTGCAGCATTATGGAAATTATGCATCAGCTACCCAAGACCCCTCTTCCAACCCGTTTTCTTGTTTTGAGGAAAATTTTAGTAATGACTGAAATGGGATTTCACTTGATAGAGAGAATGTCGTGAGGCTGAAGTTATCAAGATGACAAAAATTAGCTGGCATATGTGAAAACTTTTATTATGAAATAGAAGAAAAGAGAAGTGTTAAAGATCGAAGGACACTGAAGCACTCAGGCTTAGTATACAGATTACACAGTAGATGCTCTTTGGTTTATGCTCTACTGTATAATTAGGAGCCCTAGGCCGGGTGATTCTTTTATAGAAGTTTGTGCAGGAGAGATGGAGAAAGTTTATGTTGCTGATCCTTTTTCTATTATGAAAAGTGTGACTGCAAGGAGAGGATAAACAGGAAAGCTATGCATCTTACTGTTGTAATTATTTATGATTGTTTCATATTGAGTATAAGACTTTGTTTTCTTATTGAATATAAATTTTTTATAGAAGTCAATTGAGACCATATAGATATTTAAAAAAAAAATTTAAATGATGCTAATTTAGTAAAATGTGGATCATATGTAATTTATGACCTGTAAAAACTGTCAATAAAGACAAATATAGAACAGTATTTTTTTTTTGCCTTACTGAGGATGTCAAAAGTGGAATGAGTAGTGGTGCTGTGCGATGACAACTTTGGATTAACTCCACCTATTATATAATGAGGCAGGGTCAGGATCACTGGCAAGATTTACGATCCTGTCTGAACAAACCTAACCTGCAGTCAAGCGTCTGCCAGTGATCAAATATTATTAAGCTTGATTACAAATTCCCAACATCACTGTTCTTAAATTCACTCCAGTATCATGCAAGTCATGACACCATCATAAATATCAATGCAGGAGGGATCCTCCTGCCAGCAGTCAGGGGCAGACATCAATAACTGGGGGCCTTAACAGGTAACAGGAGTACTTACAGGAGTCATGGAATGTGTTGTGCCATAAGACACAAGCCCCTCACTGGTGTCAAGGAGGTGGTACATGGAGGCCTCATTTGTAAAGGTGTTCCATGTGATAGCACACCAATCCCTCACACAGGAGACTTCCTGGGACAGCAAGTCTGTGGAAAAGCTGTCTTTTCAGAGAACTGAAAAGACAGGGAAAATGGACACCAAAATGACTGCAGGATGATGAGGAAGATCGGTTGTCTGACGAGCAGGTGATGAAGTGTCGAGTAACCAGTGTGATGAATGTGCCGAGAAAGGCTGAGGTGGTATGGGCTTGTCAAGATGGAGGAGGACCATGCACTCCTAAGAATGTCTCGATTGGAGGCAGAAGAAACGAGATCGGTGGGAGAACTGAAGAATTAAAAGTGTGTGAACGAGTGAACGAATAGAAGAGAGGGATGAACACAGGAGAAGAAAGCCGAGCTCAAAATGTGGAAAAGGGCTTATAAACCCGCCAACCCTAAAGGAAAAACAAGGTGTTAAATGAAAGTTATTGTGAAAATTACAATAATGATGATTGTTGTGTGTGTTTGTGGCTGTGTGGAAATCATGAAAGAAAAGGCAGGCGCCATTAATAGAATGACATCAAACCCTTGGACACAATCTTTCGTTTGACATAATTGATTAAGTTGAGATCCTGATATTAATGAAATATGAAGGAAAAAGAATATACCGGAAATAGCAAAGCTTTTATTTATTTATTTATTTATTTATATTTATTTATTATTTATTTGTTTATTTATTTATTTTTTTGCGTAATGTGGCTCTTTGCAGTTGTCGATCGTCTCATATATTAATTTATTTATTATTTTTTGGTTCTGCCCTCAGTTGTAAACGATTCTCTATCAGTTAAACAGGGGCGCTACAGGGAAGTGACGTTGTGATTTTCTCCCATGTATGTTATACGTAATTATCTTACTGACATTAGTGATCGCCAAAAACACTTCAAGGCTAAGCGAAGAGTGCGCAGCTCTGCCGGGCACAAGTGTTAGTACCTTTCCGGGAGCAGGTGTGCCACAGCTGGCTGCCGCACCAACACAGCGTGGCTGACCAGACGAGAATATGCACAGCGTCTTGAAATCACTGGTGACAATCTAGCCTGGATGGTTGCCAATACAGGCCTTAATTAAATCTCACTCGCCAGGCGTTACTGTCCTGTGAACAATGGATGCAAGAGTTGAATCGGCCAACAAATGTTTCTGCTGCCGCAACCATGGCGTAGGGTGGCCCCAGGTCTCACATGATGGGAAATTGTAGCTGGGCTTTCCCTTTCCCCATCGCTCTGTCATCCATAAGTTTAGCTGTATCCTTTAACCGTTTCTCTAACAAAACCTCAAGATGTATAATTATATTTACTGAGATGAGTCATAAGATTTTAGTAATTGTGTTGCTTCTCCAACTTTCACACAAGAATTGTTTTGGCGTTCGTTTTAGGCTTCAGTCGAGCAGCTTATGGCTAACGAAAAGTGAAAAAAAATTATCTTTAATAATAATATATATATATATATATATATATATATATATATATATATATATATATATATATATATATATATATATATATATATATATATATATATATATATATATATATATATATATATATATATATATATATATATATATATATATATATATATATATATATATATATATATATATATCGTTCTTTTAGCGAAATAAAATACTGACTGACATTTCCAAAATTCCGTCTTAGTAAGCGGGACAGGTGTGCTGGTGCGTCCCCCGTCACCTGGTGCCGGCGAGTTGGGTGCCAACTCGCCCCTCAGTACACCACGGATAGGCGGCAGTATCACGTGTGGGACTCACCCGGGAGTGTGTGCACGCCAGCATTTACCTTTCGTTAACCTTTGCCATTGTAAAGAAGTGCAGACTTAAATACCGCGTTCTGTCTGTTATCTTCATTTTCCCTCTCCCTCTCTAGACCCCTGATCGAATCCCATTGCTTGGAGTTCTTTATTTCATCGTTCGAGAATAACTGCGACTCTGGATGTTAATGCGGGTTGTGACAAGGTGTGGCAACAATCACCTGACTGCTACAACAGTGACGCCGGTTAGTGATCCGACCACCAACCCGCTCCTCACGCCCGCCTGTTGTCCCCCGCATCCCATGCTCGCTCACTAACCCTGGCTGGCGACACTGAGGGAGCCGGGCGGGAAGAGTGAACATTACATTGATACTTGGTGCTGATCACGCTGTCATGTCCCTTTATAGTGTGAAGTTTTGTCAAAGCCAGTATAGTTGAAAGTACATAAAGGACTGCTCACTAATTTCTTGTTTTGCTTCACTGGATGAAATTTCGTTGCAGCTGCTGAAGTTGAAAAGTGTAATGTGTTAACCAGGGATTGATACTGTAGTGACTTAACTATTTTCCTTTTCTTTTGGTTTAAGTTCTGTGGAAGTCGGCGAAATAGAAAATTAGGCAGGAAGAGTCAGAAATGAACTGATATTTGTGGTGAACTTTGTGACAAGTTTAAACTGCAAGATCATCGTCGCCTTGAAGAACGTAACTGAGTGTTTAAAGATAAAACTCTAGCGAAAAACACACTAATACTACCTTGAACTTTGTGATTAGTTTGAACTGCTAGAACGTCATTTAAGTTAAAAATTGAAAAAAAAAAAAAAAAAAAACTGATACTGCGCAAGTTCGGTAATCCTTTTGGACTTAAGTAGGTAACCAAGTGTTCGACAAGATGCTCCGGGAAAGCTCCGTGCCATACTCGAGTCTGCCGCAAGAGGAAGGCGAACAAACCTACATCACTACCCGCACATCTGGGCCTAGCGAGCCGAACACCAACATCAAGGGCCGCCTCGCATCCATCGTCGTGCTCCTTCTGCTCATCTGCGGCGTGCCCCTCATGATAATCGCCCCGCTAGCCCTGACTCGAGGCAATGAGCGCGTCGAGACTTACGTGAACCTTCCTCACATCTCGGGAGAAGACAAAGGGGATGGTTTGAATAAGGATAACCAAACCCTACTCATTAGTTCATTACCGATCCCTACACAGCAAGTAACGATTCCCATTCCGGTGATCAAGAATACCTCACCCAAACCCCTCGTCCCTGCTCCTCCACCCACGACTACCACCACCACAACTACGACTACTACTACCACTACCACTACTCCCCCTCCTACTACCACTACCACCACCACCACCACCACCACCACTACTCCTGCCCCTGTAACCACTCGTCCTGTTAATGTTACTCACACTGCTTCCGTTCCTAAGCCCACCGTGGAAGGAGCCATCGAGGGAAGCGGGGAAAACCAGACAGGAGCCACAGATATGCCTGAATCCCAGAAGGTAGATGGGACTTTTTTTTTTGCCTACTTTTATTTTGTACTTATGCTTTTCAGTGTCTATTTACTTTTCGTACAGTTTTAATAATTTTTCACTTAAAAATGTTCCTTCGAGAATGTTTTTCCTATATCAAAACAGGTCCTGGTGTGAATACTTATAACATGTACGTAAGCGTTTAAAAGGAGTGAGTAATGCGCAGGTGTTCCAGAGATAGGCAGGTGTACCGGCTCCTCAGTGTTGCCAGATAGAACATAACCAGAAGTTTTCCTTTTAATACAACTGTACACTTTTCCTTACGGTTATTGTGCACCACGCAGTTATCGCTCTTGAATGGGAGCACGTCAGGTATACCGTCGCCAGTCCTTAATTGACTGTTTGGTATACATTTCCATAAACTTCGCGGTAGCTCACACCACACATCTACCTCGCCTCCCGTTCATCGTCCTCCACTCCCACACACTCCTCATGCTCTCTTCCAATGCTTCATCATGGCGCTATATTAGTAAATATTTATTAGTTTTCCTCGTTTATTTTTTCCTCCAAATTGATCATACAGAGTACGAGTACATGGCATATTTTAACAAGTCTTTGTATGTTGCACACTGAATACGCTTAAGTAAATAAAAATTTTGATATCGTAATGCTTCCCCTTCTTCCCGCCCGCGTCTTCGCTGCACAATACTTTCCACTTACTATCGCTTCTATTCTGTCCACCTCCTTAATGTAAGAGCTTCACTCTTTCATACCCTTTACCAGCAGACTCTGGAACATTTTGCCTGAATCGACATTCCCCTCTTCCCACGACCTGACAGCGTTAAAGAGAGGAGTTGGCTCTTCTTTGGAATCCGTCTTTTCAGGGAGAGCATTAGCGGACCTTTTTTTCCGGAATTGTTTTCCCCTCGTTCTGCTTCCTTTGTGCGTTAAGTAAAGACAGGAAAGTTTAATTTATGTTGTAAATGAAATATTTCAGGAGGGACTAATTTACGGTACGGGTAATTATTTATTTTTTTCTCTTCTAATATGATGAATAACCGAAGCTTGTTAGAACTGTAACCAAAAGACTCTCAGCCGACCCTTGTAAAATAAAGGATGACTGACAGTTTCTGAGGTTTCCGTATTTTCAAACTTTTTGTCGTCTCATCACGATCATGTTTCAGAGGCATCAGTGATAATTATTTTGGGTTCCCACGGGTGTTTTTCTCAATGGTGGTTTAAAATTCTCATTTAAATATAGCTAAAATAATGAAAACACGCTTGAAAATCCCAAATGACTTCTAGTCTGTTAACATTTTTCGAGATTAGGCAATGAAACGTTTGGGAATACGATTCTTTGTCTTGTGGATATCTGAATCTTCATGAGGACTGGAAGCCTAATGAGGGTACAGACCAGATCACATTTAGGTTATGGCACACAAGATTAAAGCTCATGAAAGGTTTCGTGATAAAAAACAAAGTACATTACTGAAGCTGAATTCAGGATGAGCAATGTAGTATGGCTCGCGTTCTGAAACGCTTTGTTCTCTCATGACGATAAATTTCAAAGGCCACAGAGATAATTAGCAAGGTTCTCAAAAGTGTTTCTCCTGTTAACAACGCTGAAATCTTGTTAATCTGTCACTGGAAGCAAAAAATATCCAAAATACCCTTAATAACCTTTTGAATGTAAAGGAGATGCGTCTTAAACCTTAACTGCTGCCTTTTACCTCATATAAGAACACCAGGATCTGCAGTATCGATATTTAACCAGATATAATGATATACTACAAGAACAAGCAACATTATATCCCGTGACTACCAATCAACTACTTGCTGCACCACCAGGTTCCCGAGGGCGGCTCAGAGAGTGGCAGGGGCAGTGCCGACATCCCCTACACCCCCTCGCAGACCTTCAACAGCATGATGGTGAGGCTCGGATACCCAGGCAGTAAATAGTGACCAATTACACAAATAGGCAGTCACTGGATAATGAGCTGCACTGACACCATCAGGGTCTTGTCACACGATCTGTAGGCAAGTGTGGTGATTCAGTATAACAGTGAGGAATGCGTGAAACTGACCATGAGGGCGCGCGGAAGAGAAGGTACCTCTGCCCGAGTCAATGATACGAAACTTCAACTGAACCACGCTCGTCAGGGAAACTGTTGAGAAATGTGTTTAGCCACCACGCTTGCCCACTGATCTTGTGACAATGCCTTCATTCTTGAACACATACAATAACGGTTTTTTTTCCTGTTTGTACGCCCCGCAGAGCAACCTGATGTCAAAGCACGAGTGGTGGACGCTGGCGATCCTGGCGGTGGTGGCGGCTCTGGCCCTGGCTGCCGTGGTCTCGGCCTTCACCTGGCTCATTTATAATCGCCTTGCCTCGCGCCGCCGCAGGACCAACTTAGAGGTGAAATTCTGTCTCAACAAACAATATGAGGTGCTTGCTTTATGTGATACGTCTCCTAATTAGTGTGGCAGTTAATCTTGCCCAACAGTGTCCAGCTTCTGTTCGGGATTATTATTATTATTATTATTATTATTTCCTTACTTAACTGGGTTGTCCTGCATGCCCATAGCCACATGCTTTCTGATCCACAGTCTGCACCGTGTTTACAAGCTTGCACGCACATAGTTGTATGAAAACAACGGAAAAAGAAACCTTCCTCTCCTTACATCAACAGTCACTTGACGATGAATTATTAACACTATCTGAACATGTCAATGGCTCGCTTTTATAGGCAAAGGTGAACCGCAATCGTAACTGTTATGCTTTATCCTTCGTTCCTAACAGAAAGTGATAACCGATTTGCAGTCCAAAGACAAGGTTGTGCTGCTCAACTCCGAGGATTCTGAGGACGAGGCGTAGGCAGCGCATCCTCTGACATGCACGTGATCGCCTGGCGCGCTGTGACGTCTTACTACTGTCTTCCTGTCTGCCACACCATTACATCGTACGCTTATGATACATCTTATCTATTTCAGCTGATGTGATCGTTAATTTGTGTGCGTTGACAATGTGATAACACGTTTCTCTAAGCTATTCGTGTTTTCAAGCGCACTGACTTCTCATTAGCCTTAACTATACGTCTTTCCATCCATTTATCGTTTTTACGAAAATAGAAAGTCATAAATTTGCAAGATTCCCTTATACGTAAGGCTTGCTTTGGTTTGCTGCCGAGACTGATGGAGGCATTCATTGAATTTTCTGTTGCAATTAAGGTTAACATCAGTCCTTTATTATAGTGTTAAGTTTAACTGCCCCTATACCCAAGTTCCATTTTACATATGAGTATATTAACTTATCACGGGTTTGCCATGCAGACCACGCGCTGCCCACCTGCGGCATGCCGCACCTCGGCAATTAATGAAGCAGAGGGACCGTGAGGTATCTTTTATAACCAAAGCCAGGTTCAGAAATCGTGGGTACAGCCGCTGTAATAGTACCCTTTATAGCTTCCCGCAGAGGCAGGTCACCCAAGGAGACGAGCATAACTTCGGGCACACGCCCGGCACCCGTTCACTGCTGAGTAGACAGAGGGAGAGGTGTAAACAGACTGCTTATCTTTCTCGGCTCCGTGCCACCCCGAGCTGAGCCTTGGCGTGCTCGTTCGTTCCCCCGTAATTGAGACTTCACGGTATACAGTGCCTATTACATAACACGGTATACAGTGCCTATTACATAACTGAAATCACGGATGTTGCTACTTCCGTATACATGGTATGATGTACGTATATATATATATATATATATATATATATATATATATATATATATATATATATATATATATATATATATATATATATATATATAAGCCATACTGTTTCAATGTGTATTAAATTTGAATGGAAATAACTGTGTTATTAGAGGAGTGAGTGAAGGCACGTCCGTCCTCGTGAGCATGAAGACAGAAGGCACTCATCCCAGACTTTTTTGTTTTTAGATCCTTTTCTATGTGTGTGTGTGTGTGTGTGTGTGGGCGTGTGTTTTTCTGTGCTTCTCTTTCAATAAAATAGCTAACCATGCCACAATACTGTATGTTCTATTATACGACTTGCTAGCTCATAAAGGGATTAACAGCAATATCAAGAAAGAGTTATACACTGAAGAAAACACCACCACCATCGACAGCAGCAGCAGCAGCAACAACAACGAAAAATCAGGTGCCACAATGAGGGAAATCCACACCTCACCACCACCACCGCTAGTAGTCACGCGCGTTAAGTCCCTCACCACCACACACCAACACGTCCCGAGGCATGATGCTGGGCGCCACTGAGCAAACCTCGTGGACATGACTCCACACACACACACACACACACACACACACACACATTCATACTTTATTTTTCTCTCATACTTCACACTGTTACAAGTATTGTGGCCTTCCAACCATACCAAGACACAATCGTCAACACTGGTAGACACTGAATTCTATAACCTCCTCACCTTCATCTTGTAGCCTCCATCCATCCATCCATTCATCCCTGTCCACACAGTTCCACCACTCACCTTGCCACACGAATTCATCCCCTGCACTCACGATGCGCCATGACCACTAAGGTGAGTTTCACGCAGGTCTAAATCATCCACTCTTGCACAACTTACATCTCTTACATACGAAAATTTAATTTGCAAAGAAGCAAACATCCTCATTGTGTTCACTACTGATGCAAATAACCCTACTACCATATTTAGCTTCTGAACACATTAATTTTTTATTCGGTGTCCATTTGAGTAAAACTAAATAGCCTTCCTATAAAGTAACGAAACAAGTACAACTGTAGCATGGAATCAGCCCGCACATTACAACACACCACTCATGTCCCTCAGTGGATCTTTACACATTACAACACACCACACTCTCGCCTCAGCGGATCTAAACACATTACAACACACTACACACTCGCCTCTCAGTGGATCCATGAAGGTTATGAAACAAGCACACAAAATGATAGTCGTTTATTTTGGTGTCCCCGATAGAGCAACTACTGACCCTTCACCAACCCGCTTAGCACACAGGAATATCAACTCGACTGGGCACACAGGCAACACGTCCTGCCTTGAGCATGAGTGCGTACCCCATCACACCTCGCGCGACCAATGCTGTACACGAGGTGCTGACTTGGTAAAGAACGTCAAATGATCATAAAAATAAAGACCTAGTGAAGAAGCACAATGCCAAGGTGCGTAAAGTTTCAAACATGACATTAAAGAAAACGTTAAGGGTTATATTTCACTTTTTTTTCGTTCTCGGAGCTTGGCAATGCACTTAATGGACGATAAACAAAAAAAAAAAAAAAGATAAGAGTGAATGTTGACAGTTGTGCCCAGGAGTGGAGAGTATAAGTGGTCCAAGGGAAGTTGTCATATGCACAAAACTGAACCTTAGAGTGTCAAATACCTAGCACCTGTCTGTCTCTCGAACACACCTGCCTTTCTGCCCAGGTGCGTCTCATCAATGGAAGTTTTAGTACAATTTATCAATACACGCTTGGTAGATCTTACGTGTCCGTGTTGCATTAACTAAACGTATATAAAATATTCATTATCTCTCCACGAATCACAATCAGATTAAAACTTTAAAAAAATAGTTCGTGTTCTCTTTTTCTCTCATCAGTACCAGATTCTGAGCATATTAACAACAGAGAATAATCATAATAAACCTACAACACAATGCTCATGCTTATTTGGCAATGGTTTACACGACAATTATACAAGACGAAGATTTAGAAGTGCATTGTGAGTCAAGTGAGAAGCTTCCTGTTTCTCCCATCAAAATGTACATGAACGAAAGCAAGCGAAACAATGCACCCATAAACCAGCGTCTTCATTCCCTGTATAACGTTGTGTTTCGAGCAAAATTAACATTAACTGGAAGAAAAAAAAAGAAAAAAAAAAAAAAAAAAACTTAAAATTATAGCTGCCTGTTGGGGCTGTCAATTCATAAGTTAATAGCATCAGTGTTAATTGTATTGAGAAGAGTTTACGGCAAGTGGTGAGAGTGATGAAAGTGTACGAGATAAAGGTTACTTTGAAATCAATAACTTGTCAGGAAGCAAATGTTATGAGCATTACAGTATCTGGAAAGATATGCCTGGGTTTTGCCTGGGTATTTCAGTCATTCACAAACTGCTATCAGGATGCCACGAGTGAACTGACCCAAAAGTATAGAATAACAAAATTTGACAAGCTAAATATGATCTTTACTGGACTCATTTTGAAAGATTGACAGTAAAAGTGTAATGCTTTCATAGATAATTGCAAAACTGTTAAGACCTTTTTGAAATTCTGAATCGCAGTGGTGACATCAGTGCACCAGACAGGTCAGTTCTTGTCTATGAGTATCGCAAAGTCCTGATTTCACTTTCCTCAAGTATTGGTGAAAAGAGTACGAGTTTGTTATCCAGAGTAGATAAGCACACGAGGCTTATGGCACTAAACTATAGCTACACTATAGTGAGGATACAGACATTATGAAGGCAAGGCAGCATGTGTAGTCAAATGTGTAATAAACGAAGCTTATTATGGTTTTAGTGAGGTATTTTTTGCTCTTCCGTCCAAAGCTCAAAGCAAGCGAAATTTAGCAACGTGTGATATGCAGACTTAACTAATTTACTGCTAAAATAGTGAATAGTGAACAGACTACCAGTGACGGTGGCTGAGCAGCACAGACGCTTCATTCACAAAGATAACTTCCAAAGGTTGCAGGTTCAACACTTGAATGCAAAATCATGATGTGTTTTAACATTCTCGTGTGGTTTTGTGGCGCGACTCCCAATCATAGTGTCTGTATCCTTTGTTGCAGGTTACAAATCTTTACCTTGTGACAAATTAAGACTTTCAACACATTCACTACTTAAAGAAAATGGTAAAAAAACTAAACACAATCACTCAGCCAGTCATTCTCGAATTACCATAACAAATAATTAACGCCCTCCTGCTGTCACCTTCTGGAGTATATCTTATAAAAGTTACCTACTTAACAAGATAGTAAGATAAACTAGCACTTGCTGGTACAAAAAGAAGTAAGACCCTTAAATCACCGGCAAATATTGCATCGTAAGTCACGTCTGCCGCAGTATTGGTATGACCTAACAGTTAAACTCACTCAAGTCGTCACTTCATGGATCGACTGAGCAAATTAATACTATGGACGGATTTTTGATAAGACACGAAGTGGAGGCAGGAGACTGGAGGGGAACCTTTGGTGGCGTCAGACAAAAAGTGAAAAATCCACAAATTAAAAAAAAATTCAGCATCCCACAACGAAAATGCAACTCAAAACTTTGGGATATCCGCTTGCGTTATCAGTTCTGCTATTGAATTTAACATATTGCACCTGTGGACACAAATACGATACACACGTGGAGTCTAACAATGTTTAAGTGGTACTTTTTTCTGAGTTTACCAGTCAGGTCCCATCAGCGTCTCCCCAAGCACCACCATCACAACCTGTTAGTAGCGATATGCTGAGATAGTAATCCTAATGCGATGCTGAGGTTACGGTGGACGTCTAGTAGGAAGACCCTCACTAACAAGAAGACAGCATTAATCTATCAGTAAAGCTGGTTATCTTCATCGGGCACACTCACCACTACCTTCCCGTCAACTTCCCTCCCGGTACAGCACCACGGCCTCGATTCTCATTACAAACTTAGAGATACACAGTCCAGGCCTAATATAAAAAAAAGCACTGTTACCTTCCTAAAAAGTAACATTATCCAGACCTAATATAAAAAAAAGAACACCGTTTCTTTCCTTCCTAACAAGTAACGTTATAATCTAGTAAATAATTTTTTTGGCATAACATTTCCTAACAGATACAAAGACAATGTAAATATCTGAGGGTAGTTCAGTATTTGTGTCCGAGCTTGTACTTCGCTACACAAGCCTCGTTCACTACTTCAGTGGTTAACCTTCGGGACGTCAAAGCCTTTGCTAAACTTTCCCTTCACGCTCACTTTGAACTACGAAGTAATTATTTACGCGTCACTATAAAGACAACTCAAATGATTATTACACGGCACTGGCACCAGCAGTGTTTCATCGACCACGTGTAACGATTGGTAATTCAATAGTTTCTCCAATAACATTAGTGTTGTTAATGCTGAATTTTGAAATACTTTAATTACTGAGTTCATTATTAAGAGGAAAAGAAGAAAAGAAGCTCTACGCGACTGAGAACTGTCTGGTTATTCAATGCGCCGCAACAACTTGCTCAAGAAAAAATGGCCGCAAATCCCTTGTTACAATTACAAATTTCGAAAAAGTCAACATACATTACGTTGACTTATGCAACTCTCTACGATACGTGCACGAGGTAACCAGGCAAAGTATAACTAACCTACCCTCAGCTTGTCCTTGGTTCAGGTCAAGTGGTGCCACTGTCCCTCGCCGGGCAGCCGCGTCCGCCCACCTTGCTGACATCACCACGCACAGAGGCGGGGCGGGGCGGGGCGGGGAGCGTAAGGCGTTCAGGTTTTTGAACACGTCTGATCTGCTTCATGTACCGTACCGTGAAGCGCTTCAATTTGGAGTCAGAATCCCAGGAGTCTCACAAAGTTCAACTGGTTCATGTTTGGGATTGAGTCTCACGCATTTTACAAACAAATTACGGGTAAAAGAATAAAGCTACACAACTTGCTACACGCGCGGCCGCCATCTAGGAGGAGTGGCTGTAGGCGGTGTTGGTGTACGGACTGGAATAAATAGAGGAGCCCGTGGTGGAGTCCTCCTTTCTTCTGCGCCGCCGGGAGATGAGGATGAGGATGGATGCGATGACGGCGATCATGAGGATGAGGCCGGCGATGGCGATGCCGATGGCGAAGGTCTTGGGGGAAAGGCAGAAGGTGTTGGGGTCGTCCTCCACTTCCTCCTTCACCGGCGACTGCGTTTCCGACAATCCCTCAGAGTCCGCTTGCTGTGGGAAGACGCCTTGTTACCTTACGTTGTGTAGTGGGATTACCTTCTATCAATTTATATAAGTATTTATAGTGAAGGGCACCTCTATATCTGTCCTAATGGCATTTAATAGTCTCCCTGCCTGACTCATACTGCATCACTGCGTAGAATGAAGGCTGAGTGGAGGAAGATAATTACAGTCAGGAGGTTGTCAGTCTGTGGAGAAAGACTGAATATAAAACTACCTCCTAGGTGATCTGCACTTGTCTCATTATTTCCCCAAGATCTTGAGCTGCAATGTTACTATTCTGTCTCCATAACTACTACACTTCTAGTCAACGTATTGGTGAGTTCATGCATTTACTCTCAATGCAAATACCACCTCCACAGATAACGATGTACTGCTGATGTAATGAACTGAATCTGTGTCATGACAGCTTAATTGGCTTCGTCTTATTCTGCGCACTTCTACGTTTAGCTCGGACTCTGCAGCTGTGTGTGGAGGTTGGATATGGGAGGAGAGGGAAGGGAGGGGAGGGAAGGGAGAGAGGGGAAGGTGGTATGGGTGTGGAAAGGAGGGGATTAAGGATGGGGAAAGGGGGAGATGGATGTGTGTGTGTGTGTTGCTAACGAAAGTATATATATATAGAAACGAAAAAAAAAAAAAAAAATAACACAAATATTTACACAGCTGTGAAGAGATTAAGACTCATTACCAAAATAACTAATCACTTGAAAACAGTGTCGTGTGAAGAATATGAGCACTTACTCACAAACACGCAGGGGCGACTATTCCCTGCAGCTTGTGCGTGGAGGGGCAAAAGTTTAGATGATAATAAAACTTTAAGTGCAGGCAATGCTTTACCTCCTCGTCCTCGTTGACATAAAGACCAGTGAAAACCTCAATAGTCAGGTTCTCGTCCACCTCGGCCTCCACTTCACGCAGGTCACCGTTCCCGTCCACTTCCACGTCCCTACGACGACGACGGCGCAGGACGTTCTCGCCATCCACGCACAGGGGCGGCTGGGGGAGGGGAGAAGGCGTGAGCACAGGGCAGGACACACAGGAGTACAAACAGAAATACAATAGTAACACAAATTAAGAATACCAGCAGATATGTTGGCCCTTTCCAGATAGATGGAAATGAATGAAAATGAGAGAAAATTAAAGGTGATGAAACATTAGTGTGGCTTCAATATACGACTGATAAATAAAGAACAAAAGAGAGGCGATTAAAGATAACAAACAAGAAAGGGCGAACGTTACAAAGTGAAGGAGCCCCACAGAAACTATTACAAGAAGGAAGAAGCAGGGAAGCACTCACCACGTCGTCACAGCCCCCGGCGTTCTTGATGCAAAGCTTAACGTTGCACTGGTAGTAGACAGACGAGATGTAAGGGAACTTGTGAGCCTGGAAGCGGACAGTCGCCGAGGTCTTGGACGGGGCGTATTCCAGGGCACCAAAGATTTCGTAGTCGACAGGGCATCTGGAAAGTGTGCACTCGTGAAGCCGTAGCATTGTTTAACCTTTTTCTTTTTCTTCCCGTGCAGTTAAAGGGAGTTTTGAGGTGTTTGTTTAATGAGTGAACTGAGGAACGAATTGTGTTGGTGCCTCGTTCATTATAACATGTTACTGATTATTCTTCGACTTTAAATGAAAATGCCCATGATAATAATGATGATGATAACATATAAACGATGATGATAACATAAAAAACGTAATAATGACGCTGATGATGATGATAATGATAATAAAGACGACGAAGATGATAATGAAGACAATAATAATGATGATGAAGGCGACAATAACGATGATGTGAACTAAGATGATGATGCCAGAACAGCACGAGGTCTAGGCGCTTGCTCACCCTTCACTGTTGATCAACAGCTGCTCGCCCCATCCCAAGCCGTCCCGCACCAGGCAGTCCGTCACCTTCATGCCGTAGATCTCCTGGTCGTCCAGCGAGATGGACATGGTGAGCGGGTCACCAATGCGCACGTTCTCCGCCACCAGCTTCTCGTCAGGCGTTCCGGCGAAGATCCTCATGTAGCAGCCGGGCATGGGCGCCGTGGCAGTCAGCGGCGTGGTGCCAACGAAGCTGTGGCAGAGTGATGGGTGAGACAGAGGGCTTGGCGGACAGGCGAGGAGAATGAGTGATGAGAGGCGGGACGAGGGGAAGAAAAACATGGCTCAAGTATTCATGGTACTGCCCCAGGACTGAATGCTACTTGACAAATATGCAATTAAGTTATGGTAACCAGTGCACATACCAGAGTATTTGTTTAAAGTATAGCATTCAAGAAAATACCGCTTCCCAGATCCGAACTATACACTATAGAGCCAGACAGTCCATCCCAGCGGCCATGTGGTGAATAGCGAGTATTACCCAGCCACTCCTCTGACATGAACCCCGTCAGGATCACCACACCTGGCAATGCACAGTGCAGGGAAGGGAAACAGTCTCCGCAGCAGCTCTATAGTGAAGGGACACAGCTTGGCTCTCGACTTACATATTTTTACTTTTTTTTATTAAGTTATTGTAAATGAACTTAGATAATTTGAAGTCTTGCGAGAGCCAACCTGTGTGGGTGCAGAGTTACTTTTATCCTGGAAATAACAGAAGGAAAGGGGAAAAATGGGAAGCCCCATTCCACCCGCTTAGTTTATCCCTACACCAGCCTTCACCTCACCAGGCGTGCACTACACTTAATGTACTACCTATCTTCACAAAAAAAAAAGTAATAATAATAATAATAATAATAATAATAGTAAAGAAAGTAAACAAAAATAAACATTCGATTAATAACAATACAACATTTTACATAATTAACAGATTAATACAATAAAACAAAACATTTTTTTATGAAGCGGTATTGACAGTTCGCTTTAACGCTTGTGAGAATGTCATGCACACCACGTTTGGTGTTAGTGATGGTAAGCCGAGGTGGTGCTCGGATTAATGGACACCTTTGTTATACGGATTAATGAATACTTTTGTTACACGGATTAATGGACCCCTCTGTTACAGTCTGCCCAGTGTTTCACGCTATACATAACTTACCTCATTAAGAAATCTATCGTGACCGTTTGTTTTTCTGTTAATATTCCCTTGTACGTCTATACTCATGACTATTGCATTTATCTCCTACTACAATAATGAGTTGCTTCCACGTCGTCACCAGCAACCTTACCTGGCCATCACTGCTCTCCAAAAAGGCACAGACACGTGTCCATACTGACAGGGATGCTACACAACCTAAGGTTTCGCTGTCTTTCGTTCTTGTACATGACTCATTCTACTAAAAAGGCATTGACATCAAAATAACCTGGGGGTCAAAGTGACCACCTCAAATGCACAGGAGTGACATGTATTGCTCTCAACGCCTCAAGGCCACGCCTGCTCGGCACTTGAGTGAGGGAAGAGAAGTGACAGTACATTCAATGTATACGACTCGGTACCAGTCGAGCCCAGAGTGATCACCAAGGCCCGAGTGGATGTCGGTCGGCCTTGACTGTCCCGCCACTGCACAGGGATGGAAGGAGAGGAGGAGGAAAGGCTGGAGGGAGGAGGAAGAAAGAGCGTAGCGCCGCAGGTAACTGATGCACCACTCAGCACTCACCTGGACCCGTTTGGCGCCTTCCATTCAGCGTCCGTAACGAAGTCTCCGCTGCGGCAAAACATGATTGGCTTAGTAACACCCACACCACACCGCACCTCGCCAAGCAGCCGTGGCGGTGGTTAGTGACACTGTGCCTCCCATTGCAAGGACGTCACGTGCTACACCAACTGACAGTCAAGGGCCAAACTACTGGCTTTTATGCAAATTATGTTATCGCTCAATAGTTAATATATTACACATTATTTACATGTAAGTCGCTTACTGTACTAAAAAAAAGTAAAACTTCGGTTAGTAATTCACAGGTTAGTGTTTCTTCCTAAGCTCATCAATAGTTATTTCAATCAGAGCAAACTATTGAATTATTTAGTCTAAGTGAAATAAATATGATAGTTAAAAAGGAAAAAGATTAAAATAAAATACTCGCACTGAAATTACTGCAAGTCACGTAAACAAACTTTCAAATATATGAAAAAAAAAAGAAAAAAAACACAATATAACTTTTATTAAGGGGACTATAATTCCTATGTACTCGGCGATGTGTGTAACATTCTCATCTATTATCATCTTTCCTCCCAAGGTTAATGGTTAATAGGGGATTGTAGCGCAGGGTTCAGAGGCGTGAGAAAAGTACTGATTACTCTCAAAAGAATCAACTGCGAAAACATGAGGGACGTGTATGCGTGCCAGTGTGCCACTCATGCAACACAGCAACACAGGCCATACTCAAGGTGCAGCGGCGCCCTCAGGTGACGCACTGTAAACACCAGCAGCAATGTTCACTGTCTGGATGGCGTCGAAACTTCCATAAAATAATTTCCTTCAGCGAGAGAAGCAGTTTTTAGTAGCTTTCAAAAAAAAAAAAAAAAAAGAAAAAAAAAACGAAAAAAAAAACGCAGTATGAACAAAAGGCACGACAGAGTTAGCAGCTTAAGAGGCTCACATCAACACAGTGATACGCAGAGAACGTTAACATCAGTAAAGAGTGCGACGCTTACTTTCTACATCTACATGGTTAGTTTCGGAAGCACTACACACTAAACAGGTTATTACACTACTCGCTACTGCTGAAGAAGAAGCATTGACACAGCACCACAGAGAAAATGGTGAGAAAACCGGCTCCTGATGGCTGCTCCCTCCTGGCCTGCGGATGGGTGACACGTGAAGGTGACCGTGGGAAGGGAAGGGGTAAGTGTGGTGGTGAAGGGAAGGAGACAGGTGTGGTGGTAAGGGGAGCTGCGAGGGGTGCCAGGGAGGGTGTGAGGGAGTGCCAAGGTAGTGAGTGGTGACACATGAGGCAGTGATAAGTGTAAGGTGTAGTCGCAATGCAGAGGAAAGTCAGTGTTCAGGTGGTGAGCGGTGATGAAGCAAATGAGTGCCGGGAGGAGTGTGAGGAGGCGCCATGGTGGTGAGCTGGTGGTGGTGGTGAGGGGTGGTGTGGTGGCAGCGAGTGGTGGTGGTGGTGGTGCCGTGAGCGGAGGGTGAAGGCAGGAGCAGGTTCCCGCCACACACACACACACACACACACACACACACACAAAAGCAGGCAAGGGTTATGATTACCACTACACAGGCTGCTCTAGGATGAGGCTGTGGGTTAGTGGCTGGAGGGGGTCGATGCATCCTAACCTACCACACACTGCAAAACACTACACACTCTATGAAAACTGTGAATCATGAAACACTTGACAGGGAGAGAAAAAAGGAAAGTTAAAAGTTATGACCTCCATATCATGTTACAGAAGTTTAACAGGTTATTGGTCATATACAGTGTTAATTCTATTTGTTTGGAGCCATTTTTCACTGTTAGAAGTTTGATTTTAATTCACACGTTGAAATTAATGTAGTATAGGAGGTGTGTTCGGATACTGGGCAGTTTTGGTGTGTGTGTGTGTGTGTGTGTGTGTGTGTGTGTGTGTTTGTTATGAATATGTACACGTATAAAGCTTTATTAAAATGTGGTTACTATTCATAAGGGCGTTGAAGTACCTGACGTTGAAGGCGTTGGTGACAGTCTTCTCCTGCGTCTGGTACTTGCAGCGGATGTGGTAGCCGCGCCCCTGATTGGTGACGAGCTTCCTGTGAGGCTGAACCACCACCGTGTTGAAGTACTCAATGCCGTCATCCTGGAGGGGAGAAGGGGCGGGAGGTGACGGAGGGCGAAGTATAAAAGGTTGTGTGATAGCGTGTTTATTTTGGACAGAAGGAGGTTTTGAGAGGGAAGGAAGGGAGTGTGCATTGTATTAAACGTAACTCAATGATGCCACTGAGTAAATAAATGACAAATGCATAAATGAAAAAAAAAAGTTTAATTAGACGATCTCTCCTGCCTAACAGTGAAACAACCGGCAGGCCAGTCAGTCACGAGTCACTGTCTACCTGTCCTGCCAGTCAGTCTGTCCTATAAGTGTATCAAGACCACTACTGATTTAACAGGCACGTCAGTTCATCAGTAGCTTCAAGACGTATGCATTAATTCCAAGCTCAGCCTGCTCCCCACCGCCACTCCCGCTCCTCGGACACACGAGCGCACGGCAGCAGCAGCATCTCGAAATCCTTGCACACAAAGTCAGGTACTTCTTAAAAAATGAAGGTATTAACATGCCATCCATTTTTTTTCAAGCCATCTCAGTGCAAAAAGGTCTCACCAACCACTTGGTAGGACTTGCAAACAACATAATTATATTTGCCTATCATCTTTTTTAAGAATTTCAGTTTCCCTGCAGGAGTGTTTGCTCAGAAGGTCCTTCCTCCGGGAGCAGATGGCACTGACATTTTCACGGTACTGCTTCGTCATGCAAACATTAGGGAAATTTAAGTGCTACTCGCATGTTTGCCAAATGCATGAGGGTTGAACTTGCATCCCCGCCTGGGGGAAAAGACAACACTTGAACCTAACCTCAACCACACAATTTCCCCTTTGAAGTGAATAAAAAGCCCTACCCTATGTCCTGGCTGAGAGGCGCGGAAGGTTAACAGCCTCGGCCTCAAAGGGAAGGTGAGAAAGCCCATCACACCTTCCCCCTGCGCTGCATTGTCCGCTTCCCTCATCAAAGAACCCCCGACTAGGAAGCGGCGGGCGAGGGTTATGACGATGCGGCGCCCCGGCCCTCCCTATCCCTCCGTGTATTGACTCGCGCCTCCAAGGGCCTCGAGCAGCCACCGTTACTTCAACACATAAGGCTGCGAGCATACGGGGGCGACCGCAGGAAGAATGCAAATGTTACGTCATGTTTGAGAAGCCAAGCACATTCACCCACAATGTGTGTTTCCTCGACTTCCTCCTGCGGCGCCTGCGTGAGGTTACTGTGGTTCACCTGGTAAGGCGCGGGGGGGCTGGTTCAAGGCGCTGGTAGATTAGTTTAGTTCATGTTATAGTGGAGAGAAATCTGGTGTTATGGAGTCTGGCAGCGTGGCACGGTAACCTTCACGACAAGACTACTAAGCTCTGTCTCTTTGTCTTTGGCTTTCTGTGTCGACTCGTTTGTTTGTCTGCGTTCACTTTTTTGTCTGTATTTCTGCATCAATTTGTTTGTGTCTTTTTTTTTTTTTGTGTGTCCATTTCTTTGTCTCTCAGCTTGTCTATTGGTCTGTCCGTATTCAGAACCTTACTCTCAGAACTAAAGCAGTTACAATAACATTCAACGTAGTATAACCAATAGCTTGATTTTTTTTTCTTTATCGACAAAAGTATGACAATCTAGTCCACCTTAGAATGATCCACTTTTTCTTTTAGCCTCCATTTTTTCTAAGACAGCATCAGAACATTAGGTACACAGAGAGTGGAGAAAACTAATGCATAACTCATGAAAGAAATTGAAAGGCATCGAATTAACAAACTCGTCCAGTCTGGGAACTAGAATGAAAGTGAAGATTAGACACAAACTAAGAAAGTGACAGAAGCGAGCAGGAGAGAGTGGGATGGAAGGGGGAGGGCGGGTCCTTGGAGTCACGCCTGCCTTACTTCTGCAATCAACATTTCCTTTATCTGGTAAGTAATATCATCTAATGGACTGTTGCATATTTCATTGCCGTTGCTAATTTGTTTAGAGTTAACAACACAGGAATATAACCAACTACCACTTGCAATGTCCTCATATTTCATAATTTTCATGTACTGTATTGTCATTAGCTCTCACCTTTGTAACGTTAATGACGCATATCCATAAAGTAAAGCGTGTGTTCACCAGAGAGAAACAAACGAAATGACTGAATATTAATGAAGAGAGAGAAGAAGAAAAGGAGGGAGAGGAATGGTGAGACGAGGGACTGACTTACCATTTCCGAGCTCATGGTGCTGCACGATTTGAGAGGCAACTTGTACAACACGGGGCTGATCTGCTCCTTGAACTCCGCCATGCAGGAGGAGTTCTTGGACAGCCCCTTGGGGTAGATCATGCCGTTGAAGGCCGTGCTGGTTTCGATGGAGACGACGATATCGTTGCTGTTACACAGGATGCGGACATTCTTGATCGATACTTCTTTGTCTGCAGAAGGAAAAGATTACTGATCAGAGATGTATAGTTAGGAGGGTAAGCAGCAAAAAAGT
This sequence comes from Scylla paramamosain, assembly GCF_035594125.1. Taxonomy (NCBI): domain Eukaryota; kingdom Metazoa; phylum Arthropoda; class Malacostraca; order Decapoda; family Portunidae; genus Scylla; species Scylla paramamosain. Next base: position 781,196 of record NC_087166.1, read on the forward strand.
CGACTGAATGACTGAATTAAAATCTCGATAACTACATGTTACAGAAGGAAAAATATAGATAAATCAGTGAGGAAAGAAGGGAAATGAAGTATTATGGACGGTTACAAGAAATAAATAGAAGTAAATAAAAAAAAAAAAACTCGCCAAAGGAGAAACTAGTAAGATCAATAAACAAATAAAAACTAACAAGTAAATATATAAATAAACAAATGTGGAGATGAATTACATTTCCATCTCATTCGCGAGAAACAAGCAAACAAAACAAACACGCAAATCAGTAACTATGGAAGGATTCAATTAACAGGCTACATCATGAGGCATACTCCTTTGATACACATATCTTAGGCAAAAGTACCAGCCTTCCTTTCAATGCTTCCCTGATCATGAGAGAAGCGTCAGGTCCATTTAATCAATTATCCATTCCTCGAAGAACCTTGAGAGAGAGAGAGAGAGAGAGAGAGAGAGAGAGAGAGAGAGAGAGAGAGAGAGAGAGAGAGAGAGAGAGAGAGAGAGAGAGAGAGAGAGAGAGAGAGAGAGAGAGAGAGAGAGAAAATGTACCACTTATTCACAAACTCACAGGGACCGTGGTTATTCTTTGGAAACTGTGTGTAAGTAAGCTGAAATTCTTCATAACTTGACCAAGATAAACGAAACTAGGAAAAGAGCCTCCAGAGAGCCCATCCCTGTCAGTCCCTCCAGGAATCGATTGCCTGAAGGGGACACCAGTACCTGAGCGTCTTACAGCCTTGCCTCTGAGATAGTTAAAAAGGCACGACTCCCGCAACGCAACGCAACAGACAGCTTAGCAACCTCCACTCCAAAACCGCCACGCACAGTTCAGAATTGCCAAGACCTGAACAACAACAGAGGTAACTGGTGGCGGACGACAGACCCCTAGAAACATTATCCTTCTCACGCCAAAATACAGTAAAATTTGCACGGTTCTCTTCACACCACCACCTTCACCACTGCTATCACTACGACTGCTATCACCATTCCGTCCAATTGCACAACAAAAGAAGCAATCCAGACAAAACCAGCACCTGTCCAGCACGTCGTTTGCAGCCCCACACAACAGGTATAATGGACGCCTCCCCGCACACCACACCGTCAGCAGTACGACATGCAACACACGACTGACTGATGGACGCAGCCTCCCGCACCAGCTGCACTGGTCACGGTGTCTTCCCAAACTCCAGCACGAAGGGATAAAAATTTAATGAAGGAAAGTTTAACAAGGAAAATTTTACCTTAAGAAGCAAGAAATGGCACTTTTTTTTTTGTACGTATATAAATTGTTACTCTTGACCAGTACTCCTCTAGCATCAATAAATAAATAGATAAATAAAATAAATGAATAAATAAATAAATAAATAAATAAACAAAAATAAATAAAATAATAAAATGGAAGCGTTAAAAAGAATGCAGTTTCCCCTTTATCAATGTCGGGAGTGCTCCGTTTTCTCTCACAGTCGTGTAGTTACGCCAGCAACCCGACGTATTCCCAATTACGCCAGAATAAATATGAAGTCATAAAGGAAAACCCGTGAGTGGTTCCCCATAAGATACTGTATGGGATGTGTTGTAATTGATTCCTTTGACTCAAATATAAGCAGATTCACTCAGGTAGTAAGTACATAACAAATGAAGTCACCATCTTGGCTTGGAAAAATAAAAAAAAAAGTGAAGAAGAAGAAGAAGAAGAAGAAGAAGAAGAAGAAGAAGAAGAAGAAGAAGAAGAAGAAGAAGAAGCAAGGTATTAGGTAAATGACTAAGTAAGTAAGCAAACAAGCAAGCAAGCTAAGTAAAGCAACATAACTGCCCTGAGGTGCATGCAAACCGCGGGTAGTCACGTTTGCTTCAAGGATGCGATTACGAGTAAGGAAAAGAGAGCGCCATTACGTGCCTTAAGATAGCGATAATAATAATTAGCTCTAATGCCAGCGGGTGAAAGCAGCGCGGGAAGACAGAGGTGGAGCAGATTAGCGCGGCCTTGTCTCGGAGACTTGAGGCTGGGAGGGTGTTGGCAAAGCAGCAAGAGTCACCCGCTCGTCAACCGGTCATGGGGTCTCATCATTAGCCCGGAGAGCCGCCCATCAGCCCCGCCGCGTGCTGTGTGCTGCTGGCGGGAGGATGTGGAGGGCTCAGGTCAAGGTTCGGTGCAGCAGTGACTCCCTCCATCCTGTTTTCTCCTCCTCGCCGCTGTGGTGCCCGTGCAGAGAGGCGAGTGACGCTTTGTTCATCGCCTCGTCACTGATTTCATTAGATCAAATGTCAGACGCGAATGTACATTGTTGTAAGCTGCTGGCATATGTTGCAGTGCCAAATAAAGTTGTAGTACGTTAGCTTATCATGTTACTTTATTTTATTATTCTTTGTGTTTAAATTAGACTACAAACTCTGAAAAAAAAAAAAAAGACCTTGCTTAACTGTTGCACCTCAGAGTAGTTTGGTTGTTAGTTCCCTGCACATTATAATTTCCTACACAAACAATTTCCTCAACAGCAAGACCCACATCTCTGATAAGCGTGCAGATGCTGCCTGCTCTCTGAATGCTGACGAATGCTGACGGGTAACAGCGGTAATCGAGATGCCAATGCAGATCTGCGTCTCAAGGGTGACTTTTAGTGTTGTGTTGTGACAATCAAACAACAGTACAGTAATACAAGGTCATTAATTCCGGTATTCAGTAGCTCAGGCATACTGTTGAGTGCACAGAGTGACCGAAGCCAGACTCAGGCTCTGAGGCTCTTCCGGGGGTACGAACACAGCGAAGGTCGTTCAACCAACTGGCGTCACGCTCAGGAGCTCGCACGTCTCGATCCTTTGGTTCCGTCTTCGCGGCGACTAGGGACTTTTTGTACTTGTCACTTCCTTGGAATGTGAGAAGTGACATTATACGCTTGCGCCAAATTTCCTTTCCTTTCCTTTTTCTCCTTTACAGGCACTCGTATAACGGTTTTCAAGTCTTGGTGATGAAAATTAATGGTATATTTCGAGAGAGTGATAAAGATCCGTGGAGTGTCCCATTGAGGAAACCCAAGGGAAGGGAAGGAAAAGGGACTGCGGTGGAGCTGCGATCATTCAAGGCGGTTTCCTGTCACCTGCTGGCATCTCGGGCTTCCCTCGATCCATCAGCGGTGCCTCGGTGGGCGGCGCGGCAGGGCTTCGTCCCCTGGCGTGGGAAGCGCCGTGTCCTTCACGCCAGCGGTGGACCAGCGTGGGGCGGGGCGGGAGCAGCTTCTCTTGGCGGGACTTTGGCCGTTTCGTCGCCAGACAGTGCCCGGCTTTTGTCCCTTCACCGCGGTCTGTTTGTCTTCGTGTTGTTATGTAGTACCTCTGTAGTCGAGGTTCTTTTGTCTGCTATTGTCTTCACTCAGAAGTGTAGGCAATAAAACCCCGCCCCTCCCGCCGGGCGTTCCCCCGGCAGGTTGTGTACTGGCGTAACTAGTGCACGCCCTCACGCGGCCGCCTCACACACCATGAGCTGGAGGGATGCAGGGCTGCCACCCACACGCCCAATACTCTGACACTGGTCAGCCTCACAGCCATTACAGTAACACTCAGACGAGGTATAAAAGTAAACTGTTATCAAATATGAGTCAGGTCTACATAGTGATAACGAGACGAGGAATACCTGGTAGTGGGTGGTAATTAAGCACTGCCTGTACATCTGAAGGCAGTCCAGTGTTGGTCTTCGGTCAAGGCAAAGACGGAAAAATGAAGACTGAAGGGAATGACGACGGGTGGAATGAGGAGGGCGGGGCACGGTGGGCGAGGCGGGTGGGAGGGACGCAGGGAAGGCGAGAGAAGGGCGGGAAGGAACTGCAGGTAATCCACGTTAGGCCTTACCTGCCCCTCCCTTCCCAGCCTCCCATTTGATTCTGTCACTGATATACAGGCTTCAATACAACACTCCAGGACTTTTTATCCTTCACATTAATTAACGACAAGCACTTTCTACCGCAGCGTAACCTACAGTATGCCTCAGATCTAAACCACACAGATCAGAGGGGGAACATCAAATCTAATACTCGAAAGCTTTCATGCAGATAATCTCGTAAGTGAAGTCAGACGCCGCAGAGAATGTGTTCCCATAATTAGAGACTCAGTTGGTCCACAGGGGCGGCGGAAGCCATTACGTGGGTTCTCTACCTCTCCACCGCCCAACGTCAGGTAAGGCGCCCCCTCCTCCTGCACCTCCTCACGCCCTCACTCCCACATAACCAAATTTACTACGGTTATTTTTATGTCACTAACTTATATGACTACGCCAGTTCCAGATATTGTTAACTATTTTTCACTACCTCGGCCAGTTCCATCCAGGCTAAATAGATTACAAGTTTACAGTATTGGTGAATAGAAAGTTGAGCTCAGCAGCCCACGCGAAGAGAGAAAAGTGTAAGAATTGTATATTTTTATTATAGTTTTCATTTTCTTTACATTACTCAGGTTACCAAGAGGACAATACGTTGTAGCTGCTCTGGTTTGGCCTTGAAATCTAAACTAACTTCAACTTGAGTTCCGCTGAGAGCTTTATTGAGGCAACCTGACGACGGATAAACGGACACTGACATACGATTACTGCCATTGCGTCTTATAGAAACTCTTCCTTTTACTGTAAAATTTCAGGTTTCTCAGGGTGCTTTCTTATAAAAATGCACTGTCTGTTGTTACTACTACTAATACCACTTCTGCTGTTACTATTATTGCAACAACAACAAAAACAACAACAACAACAACAACAACAACAAGCACTACTACTACTACTACTACGACTACTATTTCTACTGCTATTACTGCTACAACAAAAACAACAAGAATAACACCACCACCACCACCACCAACACCAAAAACACTTACTACTACTACGACTACTATTAGAGCAGCAACAACAACAACAACAATTACTACCACTACTACTACAACTATCAATCAATCAATTAATCAATCTCTTATCAACATCAATGCGTGGATGAATGCATAACTTCTACCATTTAAACCTCCATTCCGGTCAGATATCCAACAGATCCAAGGGTCACTGTCTTTACTTTCGTTGACCTCAAAAAAGAGTTCAGTCGGTGCTACGTGGAGGAAGAAGAGCGAGAAAGTGATCAGATTAGTGTGTGTCTGTGTGTGTGTGCTATGAGTCATGGTTTCTTTCCGGTGGTGGCGCTGCACAATTGGTGACTGACTGCCGTGGATGCTGGTGGCGCCGCAGGATGCTTTCACTGAGGGGATCCCGCTGCGCTTGCTTGTCGAGATAAAAAAAGGCTACTTATTTTTGCATTTCTACCTTCGGCGTCCCACATACACGGTTGATATTAAGGCTTTCTTTGTGTGTGTGTGTGTGTGTGTGTGTGTGTGTGTGTGTGTGTGTGTGTGTGTGTGTGTGTGTGTGTGTGTGTGTGTGTGTGTGTGTGTGTGTGTGTGCATTTGTCTATTTACTTTTTACAGGACTGAGTTGTAATGTTCCTTTTTTTTTAATCTGAATATCAAATGGTGTTATTTTTCTTAAACTAGCGCATATCATTTGCACACACACACACACACACACACACACACCCCTTCCTATGGTAACGCATTTTACTGATCTACTGGTCTATTTCGAAAACAGCATTTTCCTTTACTTTTGTATATATGGACGTATACATGTAGGTAAGTATACACCCAAAACAACACAAGCAACAGTATTATGATCATGACCTAACGGTAAGCATATATTTCCAGTCACATATTTTGCAACTCTTGGCACTGTGTCCCCGTACAAGCCTGTGTGCTGCCTGGCGGGCGTGCACGGAGCCAGGCGGAGAGTGGTGCCGTGGTGGTGGGCGGCGCGGCAAGAGCAACACACAGAGCTGGACGGGAGGAGCGAGGTGCGTGGGAAGCGGAGTGTGGGAGTGTGGGGGCGGCTGCTGACCCTCGTGGCTTCACAGCGAGCGCGGCCGTGACAACTTTCCCTCTCACTTGCACCCACGCCTTTCCCTCCTCGCCGCTGGGGGAGGAGGGGCCGCTGGTAATGGGAGGGTTACGAAGACTGTATAGGCACGGTTTGTTTACTTTTGAGTCTGAAGGCTGCAGGTATATGGGTGTTGGGGAGTGCTGGTGCTAAGGGCGGGGTTCAAGAGACAGACTGGGACCTTGAGAACTGGTAACTGGTGGCTAGTGACTGCTGCTGATGGAATGGAACATTGAGTGGGACTGGTTAGCTTAGTCACTCTACATCAATAACCGAACACGAAATATTAATGTTTTGTGTCATTACCTCCTCCTCAGCATCCTCCATGATTCCAGTGCATGACGAAGGCCTTCCAACCTTCTACAAAAACATCATTCAGCATTCCCAAGATCTCAATCTCCTCCCAGACCCAGCCTAACCTTCTTCAAAAACCTCCCTCCCCTCTGCTCTCCCTCATCTCTTCCATTGTTCGAGTGTTTTAAACTTCTAATCTCATTCCTTCATGCAGTTTCTGTTCACCCTGCTTTCTTCCACCTAAAGGAGCATCAAATGAACCAGAATATTAAAAAAACACAATAGTTATTCGATTTTTACGTCCGGTTCATCTACAAAATACAACACCAAACTCACTAAACACAATACGAAAAAAGTTGTTATAAAAAAAATATTGAAATCACGAGTCAAAAATCCAGCAGTGCGAAAACAAAATGCATACAGAGCACGTGACAAGAATACCAAGTAGTAGGAGCTCCACTAGGGGAGGTCGTGTCGCCCCGTCTGTTTCCTTCCTTCCCTCTCACTTTCTCACTTTCTCCCGCTGCGTTGCCTCACTCCAGGTACGGGAAGGAGAGTGATTAAAAGGAGGAACCCACCACCTTTACCTACCGACTGAGAGTGAGTGAGTGAGTGAGAGCACTGCAGACCGGGAAGGGGAGAACGAGAGTATGGGTGATTATGCACGAAAGGAAGAATGAGGGGGAGGAAAATACTGTACGTCATGAAAAAAGACAGGAAGGGAGAGTGAGCCTTACGTAAGCGTCAAACGAAAGCCAATGAGGAAACAGGAGGAGGAGGAGGAGGAGGAGGAGGAGGAGGAGGAGTGTAGGAAGCCCTTAATGCCTCGCCGAGTGGGATTTTATGATGTAATTAGTCTAAATCAGGAGGAGGAGGAGGAGGAGGGTAGATATATAGGAACGATAAAACTTACCGTGAATAAGAGGAAGAGAAAACCCTAACAATAATAAATTAGACCCAAGAAAGAAAAAAAAAAAATGAGGGTGAATGACAGGGATATGGAAATGTGAAACGAAGCAAGATTAAAATACCTGAGAAGCGAGAGGAAGAAAAGAAAAGAAGGAAAGATAGAAAGGTCACTTAACAGAACCTTAAGGGACGTGACAGAAGGAAGACTTAGCAGAGTATACTACAGACGCTACCATCAACATACCATACTGAAAAGGTTAACAAAAAAGCCAGGTATAGATAAAAAAAACAAATGACTGTGACTCTAGGAAACGCTAACAATAAAAATACTGTCAAGATTAAACGACGCAAAAAAAGAAAAGAAAAGAAAAAAAAACATCAAGGTGAATACAGCACTTACAGAAACACCACCACAACACACCATTACGACTCAACTAAAGACGAAGCACAGAAAAAAAAAGAAAAGAAAAAGAAAAGTGACAACAGTATTCAGAGTACCGCCACCATTCAGTATCTCTAAATTCTAACCAAGACGAAGCAGCAAACAGGAAAAACAGGCGGATACAACACTGAAAAGAAACACTTACCTCGCACCGCTAAACTTCAACTAAAAACGAGGTGAAGGAAAATAAAAAAAAAGAAGTAACTGTACGTAACTTTCCAGGAACACTAATGAAAGAAAACAGTATAGAAAGAAGAAACTGCGCCCCGACTTATTCAACCACCTTATTTCGTGAAGAATCGCAAAATTGTCAACTCACAGAAATACTTAATAAACTTTCACGTAAGGGCGACCTCACCACCATCAAACCATCACCGGCCGCCACCACCATTCACGGGAGTCACGAGCGAGTCAACACATCTCAGCTCCCGGTGGTGGTGACGGCGGCCTCTCAACACCCCGCCAGTCACTACCTCACGCGGGGCTCATGCTAATGACGCCGCGCCGCAGGTAATTACTACAGAGGCACGGGTGTAGTGAGGGAACAAGCAACTACAGTACTGATGGGAAGAGAGAGAGAGAGAGAGAGAGAGAGAGAGAGAGAGAGAGAGAGAGAGAGAGAGAGAGAGAGAGAGAGAGAGAGAGAGAGAGAGAGAGAGAGAGAGGCGGGGAAGGGAAACCATGCGTCAGTACTATTATAAGAAAAAAAAAGATTCACGCAACGCTGCTCCGCCGGACGTTGATCTGGCAAAGCGCGTGCGTGCCGGCGGCGGCGGCGGCGGCGGCGGAGATGGAGGAGGAGGAGGAGGAGGAGGAGGAGGAGGAGGAGGAGGAGGAGGAAGCTGGTATTTCTGTGTCTTCCTCCTTCAGTGTTCTGCATCCATAAGAACAAGTAATATTGAGAAAGTGAACGAATTGCCACTTTGTTTAATATTTGTTCTTTGATAACGTAGAAAGTTAGTTGTTTTGTCTCCTATTTGCTGTTTATGTTCATTGATTCACGAGTGTGTAAAGTCTATTCAAATTTTATTCTGGGAAATCAATCTTTTATCTCTTCAAATGTGATTAATATCTGTTACGCTCACAATTGAAATGAAAGTAAGTTGTCTGTTTTTTTTTTGTTTTTTTTTGATTAGTGCACGTTGAATATTTTGTATGTTCTCAGTATTTAGTCTTTAGGCTTAGCGATTCACGAGTTATCTGGGGTAGCTTTGTGTTCGACTCTTGACCAGCAGGGGCACAGGAAACGCAGGTAACAGTGCAGGTGTTTATTCACAGAAGGTGTGAACAGAAGGCTGGAGGTAGGTGATCTCCCGGCGCCAGGCCGCGCACTTCCACTTAACACTTATGACTGAAGCCTAGCTCGTTCACTCATACACGTATTCATGCCTCACACAAGTCTCGCTCATTCACTCGTTCACACAACTAGCTAACAACCACACACCTCCCCCGAGACATAAGGAAGATTCCTTATCTTTGTTATGGCTACCGTAACACATGAAACAAAGTTACAATGATTGAAGTACAGAAAACACGGTACATATACACAAAACAAACACAGCGTACAATGAACACGTACGACTAATCGTAGGTGCTACGGTGCCACCGCACCTGCAGTCGTCTCGGCTCCCTACGCTGTCGGCTGCTTCGACGCTCTGGTTGCTCTCGGCCACGGTGTACCCCGTTACCCTGATGCTCCGGGCTGCCGGGATGGTGGTGTTCCTCGTGACCCTGATGCTGAAGCGCTGCACCGCCATGAGCGGTGTGCTGCTCGACAGGAAGGGGAGCAAGAGGTCTATGTGGGCGTAGGTGTCTTCTATTACGCCACATCACGCGACCGCTGCCCATCTTGATGAGGTAGTCTCTCCTTCGCCCAACAGCCACGATGACACCCAGGCGATCCCAGAGGCCTGTCGTGTGATCTTGAACGTCGACGTGGCCACCGAGGTGCAGGAGAGGAAGAGTACGGGCGGACGCGTCGTGGCGAAGTTTCGCTTTCTTCCTCAGTCGCTCTGCCTTGGCGTCGCACTCATCAGCAGCGCGCTGCCACTGCTGAGCGTATGAGCGATGATGAGCCGGGACACAGGACCTCATAGGATGACCGAAGAGGACTTGTGCTGGTGATCGCCCTTCCGCCCTCGGAGTGTTGCGCAGTTCCAGCAACCCGCGAGCGAACGCATCCTCGTCCAGGTGTCCCTGCTGTGTGGTCGTGAGGATCAGCTTCTTCACGGACTTGACCGCTGCCTCGGCGTGACCATTGGAGCGTGGATAATGAGGTGAAGATACACGATGCTCCACCCCCCATCGAGCCAGGAAGCGCCGTACCGATGAAGAAGTGAACTGCGGTCCACCGTCAGTCCTCAGGAGAACAGGCACGCCCGTGTCGGCGAACACACCCCGAAGGACACGAACGAGCTGATCAGCCGATGCTGGACGTGAGCATGCAGACACGTGAGGCCACCCAGACAAGCGATCTACATACACGAGGTATGTACGGCCTGCTGCGTGGAAGTAGTCTGCAGAAACTGACTCAAACACCCTGCTGGGTGTGTCCGTGTCCTGCCAGAGAGGTTCGTTGGCTTGGCTTGGTAGGAGTGGACGGCATAGTGAGCATCCAGAAACGACGTTCTCAACGTCTCTGTCCATACCAGGCCAGTACACCGTTTGTCGGGCCCGTCGCTTGGTGCGCTCCATCCCCTGATGACTGTCATGGAGTCGCTCTAGTGTTTCTCGGCGGAGGCTGTGAGGAATAAGAAGCCTCGGCCCGTAAACCACCAGGTCGTCGTCTACGGCCAGCAGACTGCGCACCGGCCAGTACGTACGCAAGCGGTGATCGAGGTCGTGGCAATGATCAGGGAAGCCCTCGATGATGACGTTCTTGAGCAAGCAGTACTCCCCGTCTCTTGCTGCTGCGGCACGTACCATTTCCACAGTCTGATCCTGGAGTGGTGCTAAGCGGACGCCGTCCTCATTGGTGGCAGATAACGCTGAGATGACCGCTGAGTGGAGAGGGTCGAGGTCACCAGAAGTAGCAGCATCCTCTTCCTCCACTGGGTCCTGTACTGGAGCACGTGAGAGGGCGTCGTCTGTCAACTCGATGGCCATGGATCCACCAGCCATTGCACGTAAACCTTCCTTTGCTTCGAAGACGCTGGGAAAGGCCTTGATCACAGCAGCAGCGTGCCCCGCACGCTGCTGTGGCGTTGGGTCGTAGGAATGAGGCCAGCTGATCACTTCTGTGGGCGTAGATAGAGGTGGCTGCGAGGCGGTCGGGTACTTGATGGAGCTGTTGCCGGTGTGCTGTTCTTCCCTGCGTAGCGGTCGGATTTGAGCCGGAAAATCTTCGGGGAGGATTCCGAGAGCGATGGAATCGTACCAGCTAAGCAGCGCCCCCTTCACCTCCTTCACCACGCTCACAACAGTCTCAGCTTCCCTGTCGCCCAGTTGCAAGTGCGACGAGAAAGTTCCTACACAGGTGAGGGGGTGATTACCGGCAGCATAAAGTCCATCACCATCAGCGGGCGCCAAGCTGGAGGGCGGGATTCCAAGGAGTGTTGCCGTGTCGAGGCCAATAACGGTCGTTTCGGCCCCAGAGTCAGGAGTCCACGTAATCTTGTCTCTTCCAGCGGGATGTGTGGCGGTAATGAGCACCTGGGGCGCAGGTCGTGCCGTCACCGTCTTTGTGTATACGCCTGATAAGAGCTGGTATACACTGGCACTGGCTCCCCGCCTCGGGCCTGCACCGCGATGAGGAGAGACAGTTGAGGAACTCCTCGAAGCTCCTCGTCGTTTCCTCACTGTCTGCTGACATACACTCGCAAAATGCCCTCTTTTCCCGCAGTTACGACACACTTTATCTATTGCCTGGCATCCCCTTTTGTCACTGCGACAATCTTTGCCACAACGATAACAGCCCGTGGGGCTTGAGCCCCCGAAACTGCCCTTCCTGTAGTTCGAGACAGCGTTCACACCATGGCTCGAAGAGTGAGAGCCGCCCCTTAGTACTGCACTACACTGGTTAGCGCTCTCTGATGCTCTGCAAATATCTATGGCGTTTTCAAGGGTGAGTTTCTTGTTTTCCAGCATGCGTTTCAGAGCCACTTCGTCTCGTGTCCCAACGACAATTCTGTCACGCAGCTGATGGTTTATGCACTGGTCGCAAAAGTCACAGAAATTGGCGATTTCCTTTACAGCACATAAAAAGTCGTCAAAACCTTCTTGCGTTTCTTGCACGCGGGAGTAGAAGTCTCTTCTATCCATGATGATGTTGCGCTGGCTTCGCAGGTACTCACACATTGCATCGAGGATGGTTCTTAACTCCGCGTCTCTCGGTAAGCTTATCCCGTAGCGAAGTGTACGGGTCCACTCGTCGTCTAGGACAGCAGCGAGTGCCGCCCTCTGCTCAGCCAGGGAGAGACAGTCTATCCTGGCGAGGGTTACGTATCCTTCAAACTTATGGCGCCACGTGTCGAACTCACGTAAAGATGCTGACGCCGTTAAGTGAGGAATGATGGTGGCGGACGTCGGGAACCTCGCGCCCTGGGTAGACGTGCTGCGGGCTGTGGTTTCGCCTTCATTGCTCGCCGTGGTGCGACTGGGAGCTTGTGTCCCCACTCTCTCCAGCAGCTGGGTTAAACGCTCCTCGCGAGCCTGACTCTGCTCCGACTGTCGCGCTAGCAGGGCAGCCAGCGCCTCCAACTGCTTCTCCATTCTGCGCCGTACCCACTGCAGCCTTGTCCTGATCCTACTCACTGCGCCATGTTCGACTCTTGACCAGCAGGGGCACAGGAAACGCAGGTAACAGTGCAGGTGTTTATTCACAGAAGGTGTGAACAGAAGGCTGGAGGTAGGTGATCTCCCGGCGCCAGGCCGCGCACTTCCACTTAACACTTATGACTGAAGCCTAGCTCGTTCACTCATACACGTATTCATGCCTCACACAAGTCTCGCTCATTCACTCGTTCACACAACTAGCTAACAACCACACACTTTGCACTTCGTATGCGATGAATACTTGTTGACACTACAAAAGAAAGTAAGTTTTTCCTAATCTCTGCATTTTTTTCTCTTTATCTAGTATATGTTAAACAATTAGTGTTAACGCTTATCAGTTCAGGGCAGAGTTGCTTTCCATCGGCACAAACCAGACGGCTTTTACAATATACAACATCACATCACTGAACAAAACTTTAACATTCTGAAGAACAGTTTCACTTCCATTAATTAGATGCAAATTACGGTGTTTTGTTTCCTGTTCCTGCTGTTGTGCCTTGAGACGCAGTGTTGGTGAGATCGAGGCACGTAAACGAGGAGGGGGGGCGGGAAGAGTGCTGAGAGCGAGAAGAAGGAAGGTTGGGGGTGTAGGGAGAGCAGGAAGAGAAGGAAGGAGAGAAAGGAGGGGACGACGTGGCCAGTCAAACATTCGGACGCGGAAGAAAATGCTCTCTCCTTTCACGGGACTTCCGGTGCTGCCTCTGCCATCTAGTGGCGGCGAGCAGGTGAGTCCACTTAGGTAAGGCTTAATTAGGCCTGTGGTGCCGTATGAACACGTGTGTCCACCGCTCTCTCATCGCACGCCGCATGTCCCAGTGCTGGACACCCAAACGTGGCCCCAGCGGGAAGTGGAAAGCTGGCCGCGAGCTAGGCCGGTTGGACAAGACGGTAAAATTTTCTCTCTGTGTGGAATACGCTTTCTCGTGGGTACCGCAGCCTGCCTTCCTTCTCCTTCCCTTCCTTTCCCTGGCTGCACCACGCTCGCTGCCGTCCGTCACTGCTCCTGTTCTTTAATTTCTTTATTTTTTTTCATTCTTAATTTCCTTCTTTTTCTTTTCTTCTACTTTTTCCTTGTTTCTTTTCTTATTGTTATGCTTTTTTTATCTCTTAAAATGCTATCATTGCTACCACTACCATTGCTGCTGCTGCTGCTGCTACAACAACAACAACAACAACAACAACAACAACAACAACAACAACAACAACACCTACTACTACTACTACTACTACTACTAATATCCCAAATGTTACTGGAGTCTACTGAAATTTAATGAATGAAACACACACACACACACACACACACACACACACATACACACACACACACACACAGTTAATGAGGCATGGGCGACACACTGAACACTCCCTGGTCTCCTTAACGCACCACTGCCCGCCACCTGTGCCTGCGTGGGCCTGCAGAGGGTGCCGCGGCCGTCCCACTAAAAAAAAAAACTGCCGTGTTCAGATGGCTGGCGAAAGTTGTGTTCGTAGTTACTAGTCCTCTCACTTCACCACCACCACCACCACCACCACCACCACCACCACCACTATCATCGCCAAAACCGCCGCCAGCACAGACATCAGCACCACCATCAGTATCACAGGCAGTTTCTATGGAAGTTAGTCATTTTGTTTTCTATCCAGTCATTCCTCCTTTGCAAAGATTGTATACAGATTTAGACACACATATTCTTTTTCTCAAACGTGCATACATGTTTATTTTTTTTACTTCATACATACATCATTTTCCTTTACACAAATATCGGTGTCCAGCCTTTTGTTCCGACCAGGAGAACACGTAAACAACAGCGTTACCACCACCACCACCACCACCACCATCAACAACAACAACAACAATAACAACAACAACAATAATACATAAGCACGAAAAAAGTGATAAAAAAAAAAAAATCGCAGAGCATAACCGGAAAAAAAAAAAAGTAAAACGAATGTCAAACTTCTACCAATACGGAACAACATGGGATTAAAAATAGGTCCACAGACGTCAGTGATCCAGCAATACGCAGCATGAAGTGATGAAAAAAATAACACAAAACTCAGCATTCCCGTCCACAGCTCGGCCTCGGAGGACTGTTGGCGTCCCGCGGGGTAACTTTCCCTTCGTCTATTAAAGAGGGAGAGTTGGGGCGCGCGGGGATAGAATATTTACGATGGGGAATAGCCAGTGAAACCTCCGACGTGCCTCCTCCCCTCCCTTGCTTTCTCCCCATCCTTCCCTCCCCTCCCTCCTGTTAATGCAAGTCATGTTAAAGGACGCGACTTTCCTCACTGGTAAGGAAGAAAAGGAAAGCGAGAAGCGGAGATAAGAACTCGTTGTTGCGTTTTGGGATGCGAGCAAAAAATATATATGAATGATTGTTGGTAACGTAAGGAAGGGAAGAGAAGAACTGATTGTCGTGTGATAGAAGATATGAAAGAGCTCAGAATGGAAGAGAGAGAGAGAGAGAGAGAGAGAGAGAGAGAGAGAGAGAGAGAGAGAGAGAGAGAGAGAGAGAGAGAGAGAGAGAAGAGGACACATGGTTTAGTATGGAAAGAGAAAACGGAGGAATCTGCCGTATGGAAAATGATGGGAGGAAGACAACACATGGACTGGTATAAAGAAATGGAAAGGAGGACTGCGACGCTGAAGGAAGGGAGGGATGGGAGAGAGAGAGAGAGAGAGAGAGAGAGAGAGAGAGAGAGAGAGAGAGAGAGAGAGAGAGAGAGAGAGAGAGAGAGAGAGAGAGAGAGAGAGAGAGGGGAGAGGAAGAGAGAGAGGTCAGAAGCAGAGGCAGCGGTGGTGTGGAAGAGGCGTGGTGGCCATACTCTGTCAATATTGAAACAGTAGCTCTGAGAAATGTGCTACATCATTGGTTTGCTTGTTCCTTCTCTCTTCATTGGCATTCACGGCCTTAAGGATTTCTCTGTTCGCTGTGATCAGTTAGAGCCCTCATTCACCTCTTTCACTACCGCCCACTCCAACTCCTATCCACTCCGCTCCACCATTCCTCATAAATAATAAGTTAGTATCATAATCCATCTCTTTCATTTGTACTCACTCCACCTTCTGCCCACACTGCTCCACCATTACCCATTACTCACCGTCACCATCGCCATTATCACCCTTCACTGCCATTCTTCTTCACCAGCACTTTTCATATCAAACCGTCACCATTACAAACCGTTCCCATTTCTACCCTCGTCATCATCTTCAACGTCACCCTTACGCGGTTCTTATCCACCCAGCCCTAAACCGCCTCCCGTCACGACCATCGTTCTTCACCGCCCTACACTGCTACACATCATCATCATCATCTTTTTACATTCCAACATTCATCACCATGGTTTTTTTTTTTTCACTGTTACTCTTCTTCACCATCACCAATCACCACCACCGTTCACTATCGTCATTCAACCAATCTTCTTCACTGCCATCCTTCTTCACCATCATCACTATCACTACCACACATCACCATCCCTCCCTTGCCGCCTCGCCTCCTCCCAGTAAGACAGGAACACACACACACACACACACACACACACACACACACACACACACACACAGACAGTTCCGGCTGACGCTCCGCTGCGCCGTCTTGTTCCTCATCACACAATTACCAGAAGAGACACTCACACTCACACACACACACACACACACACACACACACACACACGCCTCATACTTCTTATCGCCGTGTCTGCCTAACTGTCCGCTCCTTTCACCTCCAAAACTCACACAATTTCTAAGAGTTATCTGCATTTTTTCTTGTTCTCTCATCATTGTGGGTTCTCAGTCCTGTCCTTACTGAAGATAACTATACTTGTCTACCTAACTGTCCGCTCCTCATAACTCCGAAGCCTGCATATCTTAAAAACTACGTATATCTATATTTTCCTTGCCATTCATCTTTGTGGGTCCTCAGTCCTGTCCTTACGTGAAGATAACTTTACCTGTCTGTCTAACTGTCCGCTTCTCAAGACTTTCTAAAACTATGCATATCTATATTTCCTTGCCATTCATCGTTGTGGGGTTCTCAGCGCTGTCCTCACGTCAAGATCACTAAAAATTTACTCTTCTTCTGCGTTCGTTCCTCTTTCCGTGTGAGGAGTGAGGCTACAATGCATGATGGCGCAGGTCTGAAAGGCGCCCTGCATGACGGTAATGGGTGCATCGGTGCATGAGAGGGAAAGGGAAAGGGTATATGATTTCCCTTCATTTGTTTTTCTTTTTCTTTTTACTAGTAGGAAATTTGTTACTTCGGTATAGATTCTTGTGTTGATGCATGAAGGGAGGGAGGGAAAAGAGAGCTTGCTTCTCCTTCACCTATAAATCTTTTTTTTTTTTCTGGCGAGAGCTTAATGGTTCTATTGTAGTGTTATAATGTAGGGCGGGTCTGCGATTTCTTCCACGTGGTAGTGGTGGTAGTGGTAATAGGAGACGTGGTGAAGCGGGAATTCCTTGGATGTGGTGGTGGTGGTGATAGGGACGTGGTGGAAGCGGTGCAGGGTAAGTGGCGATGTATTTCACAACTCTCTCCCTCACTGACCACAACAAGCGGTAATTCGTTGCCCCAGGAAAGTGGAGATCTAAATCATCCCAGTTCACTGTCACTCATTCTTGGTGCTCCGCCAGGCAACCCGCTTTTGAAATTCTTACGTAAATGCTTAGAGTTCTATTTTCAACCTTCAATTATGCTTTCCCATCTCTTCTACTAGTGGTCTGCGGAGTAGTGTAATCAAACAGCCTAGGAAGGACGTGAATCTCTGTTGCCGCTTGCTGTTGTTTATGATCATTAGTAACCTGTATACATGAATGCTGGGCTATTTCTTGAGAAGACAAAAGGAAGAATACCCATTTTTTTTTCCAACTGTGGGATTGATAGGTTAAAAGATGAGGTGAAGAACAGTATAGAGAGATCCATGGCAAGGAAAAATGCTGATGTACGGAAAGCAAGGTGAGATTGAGAAATCAAACGACTGGGTAGAGGAATGAAAAAATACTGGATAGGGAATGGAAAGTGAGACCGAGTGAGTGACAGATAAGGTACAGAAAGCATTATGAGATGCATGACAGCAACGCCAGCTGAAGTAGTGATGAAAAGTAGAGATCCTATGGAGAACTCTATAAGGTGGATGGCAGGAATAAATGTTGAAGTAGTGATTAGAAATTGAGACTGAAAAAAAGAAAGAAAAAAGAAAAAGAAAAGAACAGATACCAATGTTGATCTATAAAGAAAGTGAGTGAAGAATATGGAGAACATCAGTAGGTGGTGCGTGATAAGAATGAACACTGAGGCAGACAAGAGGAGGAGGAGGAGGAAGAGGTGGTGGTGGTGGTGGTGGTGGTGCCAGCGGCGGCGGTGTGGGTCAAGGTGGTGGTGGGTGGAGGCGGTGATGGAAGGCGCGAGTGGAGGTTCGCTTTCTCCACTTTCCTCGTCTGGTCAGGGGAGGAGTGGAGCGTGCCTATCTCCCACCTCCTTCTTTCTACATCTATTCACTCTCTCCACCACTACTGGCGCTTTATCCACCTCTCCATCCACTCTTTCTATTTACACTACGCTCCAGAAATAAATAAAACAGTGAGCTTTTATTTCATCCACATTCTGAAACATCTGCGTTGCATCTCCGCTTTCGAAAGGCTCTAAACGAAGTTACCCAGTTTTTAAGGGAGTTTTTACGGTTCTAGTGACAGGTTAAGATGATTTCTACATTATTACCAGGAGAAACACTCTTGAGAACCCGGCTACCCATCTCTGTGGCCTTTGAAAATAGACGTGACAAGAGAACAAAGCGTTTCTCAATACGAGCCTTTGTAATATCGCCAGTTAAGGTGGAATGAAGATGAGATGATCCAAGGAGGGAGGTAAACATATGCGTGTGTGTTTGTGTGTTATATTGACTCTTCCTTCTGATAGCTTAAGCCTCCAGCACCACCACCATCGCCACTCTCACCGCCCATCCAGCCATCTAGAGATAGCCAATACCTGACGCAACATTAGCCAAGCCACTCTCACTCAACACCTGTTCCCATGTATGTATTGGTGGTGGTGATGGTGGTGGTGGTGGTGGTGTGGTGGTGGTGGTGGTGGTGACAATGACAACAACAACTGCTACTACTACTACTACTACTACTATTACCACCTCTACTACTACTATTACCACCTCTACTACTACTACTACTACTGCTCCTACCACCAGCACCACTACGCATTCCTCACCACAAATGCACCGAATGCCCACCACTGACAACTTTTTTTCCTCTCTACCACTGTGGCAAAAAGTTGTGGAGGAAATCAGTATTTTCTCTAAGAAAGAAAAAAAAAAAGTGAAATTTTCTTGATGTGTGCAAGTCAATTAAACATTAGAAAGAAATATACATATGTGAGAGAGAGAGAGAGAGAGAGAGAGAGAGAGAGAGAGAGAGAGAGAGAGAGAGAGAGAGAGAGAGAGAGAGAGAGAGAGAGAGAGAGAGAGAGAGAGAGAGGAGAGGAGAGGAGAGGAGAGGAGAGGAGAGGAGAGGAGAGGAGAGGAGAGAGGAGAGGAGAGGAGAGGAGAGGAGATGAGAGGAGAGAGGAGAGGAGAGGAGAGGAGGAGAGATGAAAAAAAAAAAAAACAGCATAAGGAAAACAAAAGCCGATTACAGAAGAAAAAAGAAAACGGGAAGAATGAAATGAAGACAACTAAAAAAATGTAAAAAGGAAAAAAAAAGGAAAATAAATACCTAACAAAAAAGTAAGAAAGAAGAGCAGAAGAGAATGAAAAAAAATAAAATAAATAAAACAGATAAACACACAATTAAGCAATAACCCACTCAGACTCACCAAGCCTCATCCAGAACACGAACACACACACACACACACACACACACACACACACACACACACACACACACACACACACACACACACACACACACACACCTTCCTCCCATTCCTTACCAACTCTTTCACATTCTCACGAACACGAAGAATATTCAAGCCAGCGTTACCAACATCCTCTTTCCTTCACCCAACATCCTTCCCCTTCCTTCAACCAACATCCTTCTCCCTTCCTTCTGCCAACACCCTCCTGCTTCCTTCTATAACACTTTCGCCTTCCGCCCGGCCAGTGACTCGTCCTGCTCAGCCAACAGGTGCAAACAGGAGGTGCAGCATTTGCTCTGAGTCAGTCACGGCGAGTGAATACAAGTGGGGTGATGAGTGTGTGCTGGACGATAAGTAAATACGGTGCACTGGAGAGCTGATGAGTAAATGAGGGTGTGAGTGAGGGAGTTAGGGAGTGTGGGTGGGATGAATGGAGGGAGGCAGGGAGTGGGTGTGAAGGAGAGAGGAAAGGAGGAAAGGAGGCGACTGGGTGAGTGAGTGACAGGAGTGTGTGAATTATTAGTTTGATTGAATAAAGAGTGAGTGAATGAATAAAGATACCACAAGGGCAAATTACAAGGTGAATGAAGAATAACACCTTAAACACAACAGCAAAATGAAATTAACCAGTCGGAAAACGAAACAGACAAAACGAGAACCCGTACCTCCAGAAAAAGAAAAAAGAAAACTAACAATTTAAATCAGATAAAAAAGAACAAAGATATACAAATAAGAAAACGGAAGACCAAAAACAAAAGCAGGAGAAAAAATTACAGATGGAAGGAACAAAGAGAAAGAAGTAAATGAAAGGATCAGACAAAACATTAAATAAAAAAAAAACGAAGAACAAGGGTGAGAATTACAAAAGGGAGAGTGACCGAGGAAGGAAGGGAAGGGAATACGAAGAGAATAAAAAAAAAAGGAAGAAAGGAAAAGGCACAAAAAAAAGAAGAGGAAGTGAAGGGAGGATGAACAAGGAATAAAGGGAAGGCAATAAAAAAAGTGAACAAGGGAGAAAGAGAAGGGAGTAAAAACACCGAAAAGAGAGAGAGAGAAAAAAAAAAAATAGCGAACAAGATAGGAAAAAGGAAGGAACAAATCTGAGACAGGTACAATACTTACTCGGTCGTTGTATTAATTGAGCATTGGCAATGGCGGCGAGGACAGCCTGGGGGGAGAATAATAAAGAACCATTAGAACCATTAGACACACCACATAGCTGAACAGTGACTTAAAATTATAAAGGGAAGAGAATTCACGGGGAACTTATTAAAATGAAGGTGACATTATCCAGGTATTCCCGGATGTGACAATGACGGAATTATGTGTAAAGTTTACGACCGTCACCGACTAGAAAGAAAGGCGGAAAAATAACGCGGAGAGACAAAAAATAGGTGAAAAGTATGCTGGAGAATTGAGTGATGTTCATTTGTGTTTATTTTGTCGATTCCTTCTGTCTGCACCTCCCCCCCGGTTGTCTGTCAGTTGTCAGTGTGTGTGTGTGTGTGTGTGTGTGTGTGTGTGTGTGTGTGTGTGTGTGTGTGTGTGTGTGTGTGTGTGTGTGTGTGTGTGTGAAAGAGACACACACATACACACACACACACACACACACACACACACACACACACACACACACACACACACACACACACACACACACACTAACGGTACACTCCCTCTCCTCAACAAAGCATTGCTGAGAGGAAGGTTCACGGTGGCTGCCCATCATGGCTTGACTCGCGATTCTCCCGTTTCGCGACCTCTCATCCACGACCCTCTCCTCGCCTGCCATCACCACCACCACCAGTGTCGCCACCATGATTCCTCTGTATCCAGCGTGAGATGATAACAGAATGCGGTCGTTTGTTCCATCTATATTTCCCTACAGAACTCTCACTTTCGTTGTCCTCCCTGCTCCTCCTCATCCTCGCCTCCTGCAGTCAGGCGTGGTTCCTGCAGGGCGCGCCGGACCGTGGAGGATGAGACGCGACGGTGACAAGTTGAACGGTCCTTACTTTAGGTGGTGAGTTACGCGGGGGGCTTGATGTTCGGGGTTCATGGGCTGGTCACCTGTGCGTCTCTCTGGATTTTTGATATAAGGGTTTTACGGGAATAACCTTCCTCAGCCAACTAACTTCTAGACAGTGACAATATATTTCTGGGCAAAAATGTGATGTGTTTTTTTTTCAAATACTGAATTATTCTAAACCTAACTTGTCCCTCGGATGGAAACGCTAATGTTATTTCATTATTATCCATTATAAACTGGCAGAACTGTTAGTGAGTGCATGTGTGGTAACCCTATGTTAAGTGCTACATTCAGTGGCAACATTTCAGTCACGACACGAGGATTTATGGACCAAATGAAAACTATGCATGCTAGCTGGAGAAGTTGGTGCCACGTGATCGCTCTCAGCCAGGCCACGCTACACAGGGCAGAGTATTCACTTACGCGCGTGAACGTTCCCTTATCGTGCATGGATCATGAGGCACACGCGTTGCTTTGTCTGCATCAGCATCCTCCAGGCGTCGTTGGCTTTCTCTGGCTCTCCTCGCTCTCATCCGCTCACTTCCTTCCGTCGGCCTCGCGTCGCTCCCGAGACTCCACGCTCGAGTTCCCGGGATGATAGAGACGCGGTTGTCTGCTTCCTCACGCACGGCAGCCGACCTTCCCCACGGGACTCTCTCTCTCCCCTTAACCCTCACTAATGGCACTCCTCAGCCACCGCCTTAAGCCCCCACACCAGCCTGCCTTACCACTCTGACCCAGTGCGAAGGTATTCCCCTTCATTCACGCAACGCTCTGTCCTGCAATCACTGCCCTTACACCCGTCACCAAACAGTAGAGACGGAAGGCTTCCCCATCACCTCTCCTCCACTTCCTTATTAATAACACTCTCTTAACAATCTCCAGAATTTAACTACCTAAGTACGCCTAATTTATTTTTTCTCCCTCTCAAGGACCAACTCTAAGTCTGCCCTTCCCCGCCCTTGACCTCTCATCGCCCTGGTCTTGCTCTCCATTGTCGTGAATCCAGGAGGTGCCCCCAGCCCCTCCCCCAACACCAGATCATATCGCAGCGCCGCTATTCCTTTCTTGCCTCCTCAGCTCAGCCCGGGAGCGAGGTGTGGCTAATGAAGGGCTCCGGGAGGCATGTCTTGAAGCCTCAGGTTACTTGGAATGAGATGAAACCGCAGAACTGTGAAGCATGAAGTGTAGTACCCGCCCTGTTACGTGTGTGTGTATGTGTGTGTGTGATGAGAGAGAGAGGAGGAGAGCAGGGAGAAGCAAGACAGCGAAAAAGAAAACTGAAATATATACTACACTTGCAAGGAGGATCAACAGGGAGAGTGAAAGTGTCGAGAGGAAGAGAAAGAAAGAGTTGTAGTGTTGGGGAATTAATCACATTTCTAACAACACTCTACATTGTCTTACTTTTAAAACCCCCGTTGGTCGTGTACCTAGCCAGTCCCTATCCCACACCAAAAGTTACCGAAAGCTACCTATATCTTCTTCACCAACAACACCACCGCAGCATCAAATATTACTCTAGACACATAATTAAGCAGACAAAAAGTCCCACTATAATCACACTGACCTACATTACCACCGCGGGACAAGGGAGGAAAATGATGCACGAGAAACAAAAGAAAGTGCAAAAAAAAGGGTGGGGTTCCCAAGGACGAGCGACGCCCACCCGGAGCATGCGACCACGGCTTGTTTGTTACATTGGCAAGGGAACACACAATGGCACGGCGCCTCGTTTCTCTTCTTGCCAAGTCTTTCTAGATCACCTGGGGACATGGAAGCGCAAGGGAACACAAAGGAAGAAGGGAACTCAGGGTAGGAAACTTTTTTGGTTCTTAAGAATGTTTGTGGGCACATTCTGAAACACTTCTGTTCGCACCTCGTCTATTTTACTTTCAATAAGCTGTAGTTAAAGTGACACGGATTTTTAGGGGTGTTTTTACGGTTCTAGTGGCAGAATAACAAGATTTATACATGATCAACAGGAGAAACACTCTTATCTCTTATCATCTCTGTGGCCTCTGCAAAACAGTCGTGGCGGGGGAGCAGAGCGTGCGAAAATACTGATCATACTGCGGTCTCCTTACCTACTGGTGTGTGTGTGTGTGTGTGTGTGTGTGCCGTGTGTGTGTGTGTGTGTGTTGTTTTTATTATGATGAGGTTCTTCCTTTTCCCACACCAGCTGCAAGTATTTATCACGCGCTGTCTCGCCACCTGTAATGTTTTATCGAGCATCAGCTTTCGCCTTCATGAATTACAACTTGACTCCTGAGAACCTGGCGACTACACAGCGCCGCTACGCATAAACGCACTCCACCTGTGAAAGTTGTATGATATACGCAGTATGGCGAAGAGAGAGAGAGAGAGAGAGGAGAGAGAGAGAGAGAGAGAGAGAGAGAGAGGAGAGAGAGAGAGAGAGAGAAAGACTATCGCTCACGGAAACACTCGCCTCAACTTACTCCTCCCTCTGATCAGGTCTGTTCTCCGCGCGGATCTCTAAGTGTTGAAGAGTGAAATTCCCTAAACTCCAAATATAGAGACCAGGCGAGGTGCTTGTGTACTCTAAACCGTAAGCTAGAGGAGTGGATGTCGATAATTGATAGCATGTGAAACTTTTATGGCGGTATTATGTATTCAACGCTGAAGAGAGTAAATTTGCAGATGACTATGAGAGGTGGTTGTGTGTATGGTAAACAAGAAGAGTACACAGTATTCTCATGGTACGGTATTTTAAAATTAAAGTTGGAACGTGCGCTGGTTATCTCTTCTTTGGTAAGTGTTTAGCTTCAAGGCGGGGAAAAAAAAAGTACAAAACGGTCAGAGTTTATGAAGGCATTACAAAAACTAATAATAAGAGCTGGTTATCTCTTCTCTGTAAAGTGTTTTTGCCTGAAGACGGAGAGAGAGAGAGAGAGAGAGAGAGAGAGAGAGAGAGAGAGAGAGAGAGAGAGAGAGAGAGAGAGAGAGAGAGAGAGAGAGAGAGAGAGAGAGAGAGAGAGAGAGAGAGAGAGAGGGGGGGGGGAGTAAAAAAAAAAAAAAAATCCTGAGTCAAAATTCTTCTTAGCTTCACCAGGCGGGATAACAAATGACGCCCGTGCCGGTGTGATGCGGAAGACAGCGGTGCCCCTCAGCGCAACAGATGGCGGGGTGTGCTGGAGTGAGACAGCGAGACCACCGTTCCGCTGTGCATTTCCTGCCCGCCGTGCCCGCCTTGCCCGCCCTTTTCCCGCCTCCCTCCGTGCCCCGGGCCTCACTTCCCGCTCCTCACCTGTGGTCTCAGTGCTTCCTCTTGCCTCACTCACACAAAGGAGGAACAATCAGCAGCAGATTAGTTAACCCTCACGAAATGGTTTGTGATCAAGTTTCTAATCAAACGCAAGAGATGCAGGATGGGAAAAGCAGACTCCATCCTCTAGCAGATATAAACCTTATAAAATCATTACCGCTACATGAATACTCTTGTCCTTTCCTTCTTTTCCTGACACTTCCTCTTGCTTCACTCACCCACTCACCGCTCCCCTAACACGTCTTTCCCAGGTCATGTCATCTGGCTATTGATACCGCTATCCGAGTACTCTTCCTCTTCATCTCCTGGTTCTTTCCTTAGTCTCCTCCTCCTGCTCCTCCCAAGCCACTCGTCCCACCCTCACCCCTAGGTCACAATACTCGCCCCAGCTATACCGCTATTTCAGTACTCCTAATTTGTTTCTTTCTTTAGCTTCATCCTTCTCACAGGGCACCGCTTCCACTCTCACCCCTATGTCACACCCCTAACCCCATCCATACCGCTATCTGAACACTCACCTCAAGCTGCTCATCCTCCAGTACTTCCTAATTGCCTCGCTACTTGTACCCTCCTTCCCGTTACATCAAGTCATCCCCTCTGGTTTCCACGGCTGCTTCTAGTAAATCTTATCTCTATACATTCTGCACCTTCACCCCGAGGCGCCCGCGAACGTTACTTGCAGGCCAGACGGTCCCGGTGTGGCCTGTCTGGGTACTCTGCAGCACTGGGTCAGGCAGGAAACTGGTTTTACCGTATAGCTATAAGATTAATAGTTTTCTCACCGGGAAGTTTGGCCGAAACTCAGGTGTAACTAAATCACTGTGATTGAAGAGAGCAAGATTTAACAAGATTTAGTTTTCAACGAGCAGTTAAGAGAGATTGGCTTGATTGATTTAAAGCTATCAGGAGAGAGAGAGAGAGAGAGAGAGAGAGAGAGAGAGAGAGAGAGAGAGAGAGAGAGAGAGAGAGAGAGAGAGAGAGAGAGAGAGAGAGAGAGAGAGAGAGAGAGAGAGAGAGAGAGCGGACCACATGGAGATCAGTCACCTTAGCTACTTTTGGGGTGGGTTATGCAAGGTTAGTTTAGTTAGTTGGGTTCGATTACATGACCTACCTTAATCTAGCCAGCCTATCGTTACCCGCCACAAATATACCTTAACAGATCCACGGCAACGGCAACTACTGTAACGTGGCTGTCATGTCTTGTGGATCGTAAAAGATTAGCATCTCACCACAGGCTGCGAAAGTATAAAAAAAGAAACAAAAAAGGCGTACAAGCGACCATATGGTATTCTTTCTTGCTCGTCCTCCACAAACTTCACAAGCATACCGTACTGTTATCTTAGTGCACAGGACACCAAACAACACGCAGCGAGATAGTGGTCGAGAGAGATTTACTAGAAAGTGGACGGTGGCTCAGGGAGTGACGCAAGCTACCAGAACGTAACGTAGCTGGACGACCGGTTTGCTTACCTGTGCAGCGACTCTCTATGCTACGGGAACACACACACACACACACACACACACATACACACACTGAATACCTGCACACTCTCACCACATTTCTATGGCAACCTTCGTCTTTCATAACACTAAAATTCCTGTAATCTATCCTCTTCCCTTCTCTCTATCATTCCTTCCCGCCGCGCTTTCCCACATAACTATCCCGTCCCGCCTACCTCCCCACCCTTCCTTCCCTCCCAGTTCTCAACTCTTCCTTCATGCCTTCCCTGTACCTATTCTCCTCCATCCT